>NW_020171400.1:0-144741 GCF_001481775.2 Trichoderma gamsii | reverse complement strand
AACTCCCCCTGGCCACGAGTCACGGAAAGCGAAGCAGCCCTCGTGATTTTGTTGTGGATACTGCCGAGAAGTATCCGCTGGAAATCAGGACAGGCTGCCTTGCTACCTGTGTGCTTTTCGATGAGAATTCTGGCACCAACACCACTCCGAGGGCAATTGGTGTAGAGTTTCTCGAAGGCAAGAGTCTGTATAAGGCCGATCCTCGGTCAAGTTCATCCACCATCGGCATCAAGCATCGCGCCCTCGTTTCTCGGGAGGTCATCCTTGCGGCTGGGGCTTTCGGCACACCACAGATCCTGAAGTTGAGCGGTGTAGGTCCAAAAGACGAGTTGGAGAGGTTTGGGATTCGTGTCATCAAAGATATGCAGGGCGTTGGCACCAATCTCCAGGACCGCTACGAGATTCCCGTCGTCACTAAAATACAAGGTGATTTCCCAATCATAGAAAAGTGCACGTACGGGAAGCCTGGAGACCCGTGCCTTGAAGAGTGGAAACACCGCCGCGGTCCCTACCTATCAAATGGACTCACCATTGGCATGGTGAAGAAGTCCAGTCTGGCCGATGCTGACCCTGATCTCTTTATCTTCGGTGGCCCTGCATTCTTCCGGGGTTACTTTCCTGGGTATTCAGAACTCGCCACTTCGGACAAGAGACACTTCACGTGGGCCGTACTCAAGGCTCACATGCATAACCTAGACGGAACTGTCATGCTCACCTCAGCCGACCCTCGAGACGTGCCAGATATTAATTTCAATTACTTCACTACGACTCCAGACGAGACTCAGGTAGCTGAGCGGGATCTGGGTGCCATTGCTGAAGGCCTCGACTTCGCACGACGCATAATGGACGATGTCCTACCGGTTGTCACTGGACCCCTTGAAGAAGCGTCCCCTGGCCGTCACCTGGCTTCTACGGAGCAGGTGAAAGAGTTCATTAGGAATGAGGCCTGGGGCCATCATGCTTCCTGCAGCTGCCCTATTGGAGCGGATGGAGACCCCAAAGCTGTTCTTGATTCTCGCTTCCGTGTCCGAGGGGTGAGCAACCTGCGCGTTGTTGATGCTTCCGTTTTCCCTCGTATTCCTGGTTTCTTTATCGTCCTTCCCATATATATGGTTAGTGAGAAGGCAACTGATGTTATCCTTGAAAGCATTGGCGAGAGTCGCCATGTCTGAAGCGCCCCAATGCCAGATCGCCAGATCATGATGGCATCGGTCGGTCATTCCTTCCACTTACACATCTTTTGACCTTGCTTTTTCCTTCTGTTTTTCTTTTTCTTTTCTTTTTCTATTCTTTTCTTTTATTTTTATTTTTTTTTAATTTTATCTAGTTCGTGGTACAGACTCGCGAATATTTATCATAGGGTTTGGTGGCCAAAGATGAACACTCTTGGTGGGATCCTCCACAAGCACCATTGGAAACTATCCATGAAGGATCTCCAGGAACCAGAAAAAACCCAGCTGATTTACAATGTATTGGGAATAAATTGTGAAGGAGAGGTTGCATATTGTAAAGGATGCGGTGAAGTGGATCGCTTTATATGGGACAAAGTTGTTGGTGAAGCTGAGACTGCTATATCGCTTGGCTAGTTGCTAGGCAGCTCGATATTAAACCAAACTTGTTAAGTTATTTAACATTTTATCAATATCTCAAAGATTCTTTAATTTATGCTCCCTGAGCTAGTATTATAGCCTTCGCCGGGGAATTCAAAATTGTAGATCCATGGGTAATAGAGGTCTGGTATCTCTTGGGGTACAGAATACCCTGATGAACCGAAGCCATGGAGTAGCGAGGCATCAGAGAAATTCTCCATCATTAAACTATTGCCTTCGACTCCTCCAATTGCTGTTCCTGGCCCATCTTGTGGTGCCATATTTGTTATTTCTGCCTGGGGTGGCTGAGCAGCGTTTTCTTTGGGGGGAGAAGTCCGAGATCTAGCTGCACGGGCTTTTTTAATCAGCCTGTGCAAAGGCTTATATGCATCGCAAAAGAATTCGTCAATATCTGACACGCCACTCGGATTGATCCCGGTTGTCTTTTGAGCAATATTCGAGAGCTTGAGACCCAATTGGAGAGTGGCATCAACCGCATTCCACGCCCTCTCTACTTCTTCGCTCTCTGGCCGAACGCATAAAGCGGAAAGCAGAAACGCAAGTGCATACCATTGAATATATGTCTCGCATAGCCATCTCCATTTCTGAGTCTTCTTTTCTGTGTTCAAGGCTAGCCAATACTCAAGAATCATGATAGAGGAGGTGAATAAGTATTCCTGCGTTTCTTTGGGCAACTCTGTGTAGCCAGCACGACGCAAAGATGGATGATGCGCAACAAGCTGCATTTTTGTGAAGACAATTTGCGCAATAGTATAGATATACCACAGGAAAGGATCTGATAGATCGCAGTGTTTTAAGTAAAGATTTTGGAGTCGCGTTTGGGTTTCGGAAATCTGCTTCATCTTTTCTGCAAGATCTTGCTCTTCATTATTGTGACCCAGGCACCTAGTTGGATTGTACTGGAGTCGCCGAAATAGAGATGTTGCTTCAAATCGAACAATACTGAAACTCATTTCCGTCAGACCAACTCTAGGTTGAGGAGACTCCTTCATTTGCACAGTCATGTCCGAATCGTTGATGTTGAGCGGTATCAAAGTATCAGCGCCACTATGAGGAAGCGTAGCATCGTGGCCAGAATCTTCACAGGCACGAGAATCCAGAACACAAATGCTCCACCACAGCCTTCGCCTCATTTCCACCGTAAATGGAGACAGATTAAAGTGACTGCCGTCGCGGTGGATGCCAGCATTCTGAGCAAGACGAACTGCCAGAGCAGTAAGGCTCCACATGAGTCGGATGCTGCAATGATTTCGCAGACTCATCAGAAATATGACGAAAGCCTGCAATACAATCAATTCGTCGGTTTCGAGGAACTTGGCTCGTGCCAGCGCTTGTTCGGTCGCAAATTTATAAGTATCGGTGAGATCGCTCTTCGGACTGCCAAACGTTTCCCAGCATTCGTCTTCCGAAAGGCTTCCTACGGCAGAAAAGTAGATGGAAAATATGAGCGCTTCCAACCCTTTTGGTATGCAAGTCGGTTGCTGCATGGCGTGAAGAATGATCGGCTCTGTGGTAGGGATATGTAAAACTTTAATCAGGCTGTCGCAATTTGTCTTGAATAGACGCCAACACAGAAGCGCATGCGGCAGTGAGGGATGCAAGTTAGATATGGATTGTTGATGAGCACCGCCCCCAAATATAAAACTTTGATTGATAGTTCCAAAATCCAAAGAATTAGGTGTCTTCCACATTTTGGAATCGTCCGGTATGTCCATTAACAAACTCTTGAGGTCGTCAACCTATTGGATGGAAGATGTATTAGGCCAAGGTCCTCATAAAACTCATTGTAGCATGGTACATACCTCTTCGTCTAGACTTGCCCAGAAACTGCTACTGATATATCTGCTGCGTCCATCTCCAACTGCCAGCCTGCCAAGCTCTGTCCCCAATTCGGCAACCGCATTGTCTTGTGTTCTTCGGCGGCTGGTCGAATCAGATGGATGGATAGCCTCACTCTCTTCTGTAACTGCATTGAAGCAAGCTTCTGTAGTCTCAGGGGACTGGTTTGTTGCTCCTTGGCTGTAATTGTCCCGTAAGATTCCGATTACTCCCTCCAGATGTTGAAGCCTCTCCAGCATACCGTGGGCGGTCTTTGGACGAGTTGAAGGCCGCCTCGGCACAAACAAGCAATTAGTACCATCTTTGCGACAATTGATACAAGGGTACAATCTATCGCATTTCCTCTTCTTTCTCCGACAAGACAGGCATGAGTACGGATTCAATTGTGGGTGCTCAGCATTTGATTCGGTTCCTCGGCCACCGATCCGCGGGGAACCTGGCTTATCGGCTTCAGTGGGTTGGGCAGTCTGTGCGGAACTCATTTTGTGTGCTTCGTGTGTTTTTTTCTCCTCAAGCCGTCTCGAATGGAAGTGCTGGTTTACAGCGAGGTAGTTGCAGGTTGTCGGCCTTTTCGGAGAGCGGAGTCTTGGCAAACACCGCCAGATAGACTTGCCGATGAAGTGTGGAGATGGGCTAACTTGAAAAGAGCTGAATTCGCCATCTGGTGTGAAGACTTTGGCTCCACCTCGCCGACTTGACGGAAGTTCCTTAGGTCATCAGGAATATTGGTTATATAACCATTCAATCTTTATTTGAAAAGTGCCGTTAGTCTTGATTAAAGTTCTCTCGTAATCTGCTCTAGTGCACCAATGGAATCCAATCAGCTGAGTTCGTGGAATGAGTTGCGCGATGATCCCACATAGATCATATATAGATCAAATTACTTGGCTCCTTAGTCAACTGTGAATGATGAACGCATACGTATATCTCGCGGGCTTTTGCCTATTAAAAGACAATGATTTCTCCAACTGATCGTTAGGATTTCTTCGCAAATAAGTCAACTAAACTCTACTGCCCACACGACTCTTTTCTCTTATCTCGGCCCGCATAGGCTCAAATAAGCTCCAACTACACGATTCAAACACTGCTCTGAGCTTTGGAGTGTATCTTATTAAGATCAATTCCAGGTTATACACCATGAGTGAAAGTGCTTACCGAGGTCGACTGACGCGAGACAACGCAGTCTTGCTCATTGTGGACCATCAAGTGGGCCTTTACACTGGAGTTCGCGACATTGATACTCTCGAACTTAAGCACAACATACTGGGCTTGACAAAAGCCGCTGTAGCTCTCAAAGTTCCTGTGGTTGTAACAACAACGACGGAGAGCATGTGGGGTCCCTTGATCCCCGAACTACAAAAAGCATTGCCCGGCATTGAACGAATCGAACGCACGACGGTCAATGCGTGGGATGATCAGCGTGTCGTCGCCGCTGTGAAAGCTACGGGGCGGAAGAACTTGATTGTAACCGGAATTTCGACCGACGTATGCTTGGCTTTCCCAGCAATGTCTGCTATTGCAGACAACTATACGACTTATGCTGTTGTGGATGCCTCCGGAAGCTTTACGAAGCGACAATCGGAGATGGGCGTTCTCCGTATGACTCAAGCCGGGGTCATTCCTGTCTGTTATTCCAACGTCGCAGTTGAGATTTTGGCAGATAATGCGGCTTCTGAATCCGCCGAAGTTTATGGCGCCCTGGGTATGCCATTTGCTGGACTCGTGTATGGTTTACAGCAGTACTTTTCGCACTAATAGAACAGAACTGCGTCTGAGAGTTAATAGGGCGAACTACTAGTGTATCTTACATAAATTACGCCTGAGACTGAAACTCTATATAGCAATTCATACTATTCATTGATTGTCACGAGATGCTTAAGATTATACTGCAATGCTTTTATATTAGCGACCATCGCCCTTTCCCTAAGACTTTCACTACAATTCGCGCGCAAATGGCTCTAGGCTCCTGTAATAGGCCCGTCAAATTCCAGAAGGCAAATAGCTTCTCTCAGCAAGTGCATAACTTAATGAGCGGCAATACAGCTTTCGAAACCTAGTCGTAAAATAGCAAGAATCACCTAATAGACATTTTATAGGTTAATCGTAGGGAAAGGCCAAATAGAGCAGCTTCAAGTAAGGCAATTATAAAGCCTCAGGATGAGCTCTCCTGTCACCATTATAAAGATAGCCAAAGTATGACAGTCTCAATAAGAACCAGTTTCCACTTCTCTCGCTTGTCTCAGCTAATTAATCTACAATAAAGGAATAGTCGAGACCCAACTTGCTCTGCCGCGTAGTAACATGACTCCAGCTATCCCATGAATGACAAGCTGACCCGATGAATTATTGTCTCGAAGACTAATAAAGAGCAAACGCTGCGCCATTCATGATGCTTTAAACCCAGATAGTTTTCACTTCTTAAGGTTTTAATAGTTCATAAGGAAATAGCTGACAGATTTAAACAACTCGAGCTACTGTTATCTAGTGGTGAGCTAATTAAAATTGAGCTCACCCCAGCATCTGAAGCGGTTGCTTACTGAAACAAGGCTTGTACGGCGGTGGTAGCTGTATGCCACCTACTGTCCATTCCCTATTCATAATGGTTCCGATTGGGAATCTGTCTACTCTAACTATCGCAATTGTACAATTCTGGTCGCGCTATATGCTTGTTACTATGGAGGAAGCCAGGATGGCCTGAATTCTTGGGAAACTGATCATCGTACATTTCATATTTAGAGAAACAGCCACCTAGGATATCGCGAGAAGGGTATCTGGATTCGATCATAGAAGCTAGACTTTGGCCGAGATAGGCTGTGGAAGGACCGTTAGAAGATTCAGCAATGGAAACGATGAAATAAGGATCAGATAGTGCTAAGCTCTCCTTTGAACATCTAAAGCTCCTCGTATAAGGATTGTTAGATCTCTGTTAGACTAAACTCAATCGATTATACAAGCATCATGTATATAACTGCCACTGTGTCAATATTTCATAGTTTTTCTTACTCTTTATGTCAGGAAACAGATTTATCAGAGCCATTTCAAATCTCAGTATAGTTCTTCATACATAACCGCGTCTATATGAGGCGCGCCGCATGCTTGAACATTCCGTACAATCTGTCAAGAAATCCATTTGCAATACTTTAGCTTATCCATTTAGAAGAATGGATGACAATTAAACTATCAGAGATTGGGTATTGTGCGATCTCGGTGGAAGGCCAGACTGGGGGCTAATCCCGCGCAGAACTTGCCCGCGCTTGACCCCACAGATGTCCTAGTCAAAATCCGCGCCGCTGCTTTGAACTTTCGTGATCTTGCGAGTAGGTGATACATATTCAAACCTAACACATTCACCCTGAAGCTTACTGACGAGCCATTTCGTCGTCAAAGGGTCGTATATACATGTCCCGGATGATGGCGCTGTTCCCGGTGGAGACGGTGCTGGCGAGGTCATCGCAATAGGGAAACATGTCGTGCGTTTTTGCCCAGGCGACAATTTTTTATCTATACCTGGCAGACTGGATAGTTTGGCGGCACGCACTCTGGCCATGGAGCTGAAATGGCTGATGGGGGGTGCAAGGCCCCTACGAGTTAGACATAGTTGTGGTGCAAGGCGCGTGCGGTGTCAGTGTAGCTGCTCTACAACTTGCTGTTGCCGCAGGCGCCACTGTCATTGCCACGGCATCATCTCCTAAGAAAGGGGCATTTCTAGGCATTTTTCACAAGCCTAGGACCTCGACATGTCATTAACCATAGTGAATGGGGTGTTACTGCCAAGAAGCTCTCTCCGGGTGGGCTTGGTTGCACGAAGGTTATCGAGATAGGCGGCCGTCAGAGTACTTGCAAGCAGGGTCTTGAGTCGCTGGCATTAGACGGCGAGATTGAAGTCATTGGATTTTTGATTCATCTTGAAGAGACGGGGCAGAATGGCGATCAGCCACTTCAGGGGGGCTCCAAGGTGGAAACCGGCAACAGTTTGGCAAAGTCGTCCGCATCATTAAATCGCGAGACATCAAGCCAACAATTGATCCACGCATATTTGAGTTAATTTGACCTGAAATTGACTTACCAATACTTATGGAATTGGAAACAGGTTGGGAAAGTCGTCGTTAGCATCCCTGCGTAAGACTGCGGCGTTGTTAGCAGCTGTTCTGTCAGGAACACAGACGTTCTTAGTTGACAGACTACATAGCCAAATAGTAACACCTGAGAACTAGAGATAAGTTTACTTTGCTGCTTACCTCGCAGAAGAGACCTAATAATAGCTATAAGCAAGCAAAATACACGTACAAATTAAACCTAGGATTCAATTCTGCCGTACATGGTTTCTTCTATATGTTGAGGGTTTGGCGCATTGCGACCGCTAGACGTAAACGTAAGCAGCGCTAAATGAAATCTATGCTTGACCCTTCAATCAGAAGCTGCACAATTCGACATTGATCCTCTTTTATGATAATATACGCTGAGTAGGAAAATATGACCATTACTTATTTTTTTTTCCCTTATTTGTCTTGGCTAATGCGTTCTATATTTTCCATGTCTGAGCCCTTGCCTCTGTGAGTATGCGACCAGTATGTTATGGAAATGCTGCCTTTTAGGTCAACTCCCAACACATTTTTACACTGAGTTTCATTGAATGTCTCTTTCTCTGCTGAACACGGAGACCGCACATCTTCTTCGGTGTTCCAATTGAAAGGGTATACCATACTGTCGGGCAATACAATTATCGTGTTCGCTGCGTCACCACAAGATTCATATTGTTTTACATTTTTACGCAGAGCAATAGGACCAGTCAACTGCTCTGCCGAGGGGTAATCGTACCACCAGCTGTGTAGAATGCGCCTGCTCTTTTGTATCTCTGCTTGCGCAGAGCTCATAGGGAATAGGAAGAAAGGATGTCCAGCTGAGGCGGCCATCCATGCATTGGGTATGCTGTGATCGAAAGTTGGATCAGACCCCATGCGACCAAACAGCGCAACTCGTGCCATGGAAGCTTCATCGCCAAAAGTTTTGCTGTGTTGATCGGGCAAAGAAATGTTCTGGGATGCAAGACCACTGAGTGTAGGGCGCAGACATTCGGTGTCCAAATCGGCGTAAACGCTACCCCTCTCGTCAGAATAAGCTTCACATTTAGAGTTACTTATAGGCTGAACACGAGCTCAACTCACCCCCCAAAAAGATACATATAAAGATTCCGTGCCAAATCTGCTCTGTAGATATTCCCGGGGAGACTTAGAAAAGTATCCTCGAGCCACGGGAAGTATTGCTTGACAAGCTGGAGGTTATCTTCATCGGTCCATAGAACCCATTCCCAATCAGGGTGCTGCCTGCGACACGTATTGCTCCATTTTTTAAACTTAGCAGGTAATTCTGTCGATTTCCAGCTTTGGTGAAGCAGCTTCGGAATCCCCCCCTGTAAAGACTTTGGCGAGCGACAAAGAAGTTCTGCTGGCGACAAGGCTGATGCTAACTTTGTATCAGAGGAGTCTGCCTGCGGGCGTGAAGTCGATAAAAGCGGGCAGTTGTTGGAGGCATGGGAGGACGGTATGTGAGGTGGCGTAGCAGAGAGCCGGCAAGTTAATGGGCTAGTACCAAGGCCGGTTCCAAAGTATGGGATAAACTGTATGAAAATGATGCAAAACAAGAGTGTAATTGCTAGTATATAAAGCCGACGCAATCGCTGAAAAACCAGCATACTTACAGTCTCTCTGCCAAATGTGGGCTATTTGAGAAAGAAAGCCAGCTTTCTTCTTACGTTAACCCTACTTTTTCTACCTATTCTTTGATACTACTTAACTTATGCAATAATAAGGGGCTTGATATTCATTTGCCTCATTGGTCTTAGCCACATTTGAGATTATTTCAATTTGATTAGTATTTTTAATCATTATTCTGCATACAAAGCTTGAACATGTTAACCTTCTTTATCTCGACATTGAAAAGATTACCATTGCTACAAGTACGTCCATTATATTATTTCAATTTCTCAATAATATATCTTAAGCTTGTTTGACTCCGCGAACTCCGAGATGCACTTACTCTCAACACTGTTATTGGAGAAGCTGCAACTTGTATCCTACACATTACGAGATAATCCAGCAGCTTCAATGGCTGTGCACACAGGTGGGGTCAAGCTGCCTAAGGCTTTAGATCTCTATATTGTTATCCAAAATTGACTGTGCATACAAAATGGCAGACCTGTGTCGCATTTTAAGTATGCCCATGAATTGGTAATATAACACACTCGCGAACGATAAAGATGTTTGTGCAACTATTAATGTTCATAATTAAAAGAAAAGTACAATGGTGTAGGTCTATTTGCCATTTTGACTCTAATCCACGATATCTCTTAAGCCTGCGTTCACAGTTATGTAAGCCGTACCACGTATCAAGTGCCTGGGGCTAATGAAAGGGCTGTCCATTTAGTGGGAGGCATTACTTCGCATAGCAGTTTTCTAAGCGCTCTTTCTGCCCTCTAGAAGCCGAGGCAATGCAAAGGCCACCGATATATCAATTGACATACAAAAGCGGCTTGAACATACCTCAGCCAAGTTTCACATATATGGAGAAAGATAAATAGCACTCCTAAAAAAGGCTTTCTGTTCTAGCCAAATCGTATAGTAGGACTACTCTGCTTGGCTGCTGTACCACTTTCGTTGCAACAATAACCACCTACTAATGGCAGCGCAGCGAGCTTATTAGATCTCGATCAATTAATCTTTTAGTTGATACCGCCAGCTTGGTGGCAAAGGTTCCGGGACAAATATCCAGGCATTTGCACTAGTGCTATATGATTGTAACAATTCTGGTAAGCTACGGGGGGCAAAAGAGCAGAGCAGTTCTTGTAGATATAATTGAGCAAAGGTACGAAGGAGATTTGCGTAGCCGCAATTGGAGAAAATCGCACTTGCAGCTTTGCTCTTATAAATGGGCTGGAAAACTAACGCTAAATAAAGCTTAAAGATACTTCTTTAGCATTTGGTTAGGACAGAATCTTTTGCCGCCTTTATAACATAAGAAGAACCTCCTGTTTAGTGTTTTACTATGCCTTTCGTACAATACCACAATGGTTCTTTTACCACATTATGACGCCCCATAAAAGCTATGTATTCGTCCTTAATGCTACATCTTAACAAGAATCATAGATTACCGCTTAACGCTTTGATGACATTGTATTGCACTCCAAATAGGACAAAGCCCGACTTCCTAGCTATACTTGATATAAATTTCATTATAGAAGAAGTGGCTTCCAAGCGAAGGAAAAAAGGAATGCGCTAAAAGCACCACCTGTCTGCCTGCATGCTTTCCAAGGCGGCCTCAATCAAGCATGGTGACTTCGATCAGCGCAGCAGCTTCGCTCACTATTATGAGCGCTTTGAGCGGGCATCAAGATTTTAATTATCGTATCTCATTCGATTACTCAGAAAACATTAAGCTATCAGGAAGATAGACCAGGTTAGAGATCCCCTGGTTTGCTCTCCGTCTTGCGGAGCCGCAATAGCCTCAGTCTTAGTGCTAGGCAATAACAGCCCTTTCCTCTTAGTTCTAGAACTAGAGCCAGCGAATGTTCCTCCAACTTATAAAAACATAAAATAAGAGGCGGAAACCGCCAAAAGCAGTGTTGCCCCGAGATTCGGTACAGAATAAGTACCGGCGATACCCGGGTGATCGCCATTTCCACTGTCATTGCCTGTTTTATTTGATGCGTCGGGATCTCGGCTGCCACTGGTGACATTGTTGGGGCGCAAGCACCGCAACGCTGCGCCGGTGACATTTATCGTGTCGGATACATGGCTCCACGTGAAGAGTACAGGCCAAATATTTCTAATCGCCGCATCATATTCTGTTTCGTTATCGCTCGATGTCGGTTCCAAGCCCATTGTGAAAAATCGGCCGCCCGTAAGCAATTCCTTGGTAAATTCTTGAACGCGTTAGCTCTTCGCTCCTCTCCTCTGTAAGATAGTGCGATTAACCTACCGAACGAGGTCGAATCCATCTGAGAGGCTCCGTCCCCAGACGACGATGGATCAAGCCACTCTTCGCAAGAGTTTGGCACAATAATCGAATTACAATCACTTGAGCCGTTCTTGACCGAATCTCGCAAATCTTTCTGGCACTGTTGGGATAAGAAGTCGCAGTTTCCGCCTTTGCCAGCATCATCCTGGTTGTCCGCTGTCGCGTTAGATCTGAGACCAAACATGACGTGGCCGCACATTGTCGAGTCGCTCGTAAGATTGGCAGCCTCTTTTTTGTCAATGTTGCTGAAACCCATAGAGACCAACTGGGTAAACTGCTTTTTTTCAGCGGCGCTGAGGTTTTTATCACTAGATCCATTAAGCGGGATATCAGCTTGAAGTGAGATTTCGACGGCCCAGAATTTCCCTTCGAATGACAAGGGCTGTTTTGGATTAGAAGTGTTGAGTGCTGGAACACTGAAAGAACCAGTGGCATTGGCTTGCGAAGAAGGTCTGAACGAGCTATCTGGAAGGCCGAATGGCGCCTTTTCGCCAATGGTAAAGGATTCCTCTGCGTCAACATTGCCACTGACTAGGGATGCCAAGAAGGCGACGTAGGCTACTCGGCGCAAGGAAGCCATTGTTATTGAGTATGGGTGTAAAATGTAAAATAAAGCTGTGATGTTACGATAGCAGCAATTGTTCTCAACGGTATCTTTTATAAGTGCAAAACGCGCGTTGGAAAATTCCCAGCTATATGATAGAGTACACTTACATAAAGACACCGATACTGGTCTCATTTTATAAATAGTATCTCTATCATTCTCCAAGGCTAAGCCACTTATGCAGCGCCACGTGAGCCTTGGAAAGATGATGAAAGAAAAGTAGGCGACGACAGAAAGCACCGAAAATAGACGAGGGATATCTTGTAGTTGAACATCAATGCAGGGCCAACGCTGTTAGTGCTTTTTATTATCCTAAATAAAGATTAGTACTCGCTAGAATCCCCTGAGGATTAGCGATCGCCGTATAGAAACTATTGGGGGGCTGACGCCGGTGATTCGTAGCACTTACAAAGCAACAGTTGAGATAGTTCAGAAGGAATTAAAGCAGCCCCTATTCCTTGGTATATTACTCATCCTACGACATAGCGGAAACATCACGGAGTAAATAGGGCCCTTTGTGAGCTCTGACCGTCGCTAATATGACGCTATATCCGGTTCACAAGGACAAGAATTTACAGAATATATGAATCGGCCGGCTTGTATGCGCATCTGTTCAACAACAAAGGCATATGTGAGGGGAGAATCATGAACTCTGGTAGCATACTGAGAGTGGTAAGCCATATCTAGTGCAATAGCTAGTAGCGATATAAAAGTAGGTAGTCGATATAGCAGATCGAGTGTCAGGAGATAGTAAATGTAACGGTTAATCGGTAAATGATGTTGCCACTGACATAGACTAACTTCAAGCGCGTGATCTCACATAAAAAGATAAGACTGCCTCATTCCAAGCATAAGAAAGGAGCGTGCAATTAAAGTATAGTTTTGCAAACATAAAGAGCATACTTACGTACAATAGTAGAAACAAAAGTATGAATGAGGCTAGAATTAACCACCAGACGCAGAGTAAAAGACAGTTTCTTCGCTACATCTTGACTCATATTAGTTTTAAACCCCTCAAGGATACGTGTGTTGGCTGTATATGAGGTGATGATCGGATTAATTGAAGAATACTTTAACAATGTTAAGATAATGACACGGTCTAGGTGACTACAATGTTGCGCTGTAACTAAAGAGTGGCCCAGTCACTAAGGTGTTGCTCCGTGACCAGTGTTGCTACGTAATCAAGTCCGGCTTTGGTCGGTCTAGTAAAAGATTAGTTCGATCAATACAGATGAGGACACAGCTCTAACTGCGAAATCACACCCTACAACAGTTCTCTCGCTGTTCAGAAGATATGTGATAATTGATGTCGTCGCGAGAAAGTGATATCGTGTCCATCGCAAATATGAGAAAAAAGAAAGGATGAAAGTATTCGAATAATGGCGATTCAGATTTTGATGGCCTTTATAGTACCTGAACTATCTGTAGGAGCAACAGTGGAACACTTCCTCTTATATGTATATTCCGTGAGCTTAAGTAAACGAAGAGACATCTGCCTCAATTTAATGTAAAATTATTTACTACAATTTGTAGGAAAGGTCACCGCTCGCCGGTTGAGTATACGATTGATTTGACTATTGCTTCCAATGTCCTGAGAATGTAAGCAATTTGTCGAAACTAAGCCTGACAAGACAGAGAGGAGTAAGTAAGAGAACAGTCCTTCAAGTCTAGCGGCGCAGAATACTCTTGGTTTTATTTCCATTCAATGTTGTGGATGCTGAAAGGGGCCGTTTGGTAGTTAATTATCACTAGGTCTCATAAATTGCGAATGAAAAGGAGGCTGTGCTAAGTCGAGAGGAATCAGACCGAAAAATTTTTGCTGACCTGAGGATCTAGAGTCGCACTACAACAAATCGTCTAACTCTAAAAGAATCATCGAGAGGTATTCAGTAATAGTGACCACAAGGATGAGGCTTTGGACACTGCATTATTGGAACGGTATGATGCTGTGCGAGGCAGGTATGAGAAAATCGCTATAGAATACTATCTGACGTTATTAAGCACTCGAGATAAGTTTGAAACCTTATAGAAGTATTCGAAGTGCGAAAGTCTTGTCCATACCATTCAAGGTTTGAGCTAGTGGAAGCTATCTCCTTTTGAGCCTCGAGATTAGGAATCACGACCCTAATACCTTTTCGACGTGATCGTCAGCTTACTTTTGATCTCCATTACCCACGAAGCCTTCTTACGTTGCGCCCGCAGAAATTGCTAGATTAATTTCTTTTCCACGTGAGTGGCAAGCTGTTAATGCCAACAGACGCCAGTTATCAACTCTGCTGACAGCGAAATACGACAATGTGATTGATGCATTACTTTTCTTGGTGAATTATCTGTCTAATCAAATAAAGAATAAAACAATGGTGCAACTGCTTAAACTATTCGAGGCCGCTGATTTATGGGGCATATGCTTGCTGGCGGCGGCTATATATTTTGTCTCACTTATTCTCTATCGCCTCTATGTGCATCCTTTGTCCGACGTTCCCGGTCCCAAGCTTGCCGCAATCACTAGCTGGTATGAAACTTATTACGATCTTTTCAAGACACCTGGCGGGCAGTACTGGAACAAGCTCGACGAACTCCATAACACCTACGGCCCTATCATCCGTATTAATCCAAATGAGGTTCAAATTCACGATCCAGAGTTCTATACTCAGATTTATGCTGGGGGGCCGAATAAACGAAATCGGTACGCACGCAGCGTCTCGGGTAATGGCTCACCTGGATCCATGGCTTCGGCTGTTTCTCACGATCTACATCGGCTCCGCCGAAGCTCATTGAATCCATTCTTTTCAAAAGCCGCCGTGCTAAGACTCGAAGAAAGAATCCAAAGTAGAGTTAGGATCCTCTGTGAACGTTTCTCTGGCTTTCTAGAAAGAAAGGAAATAGTTGACGTGAGCGTGGCAATGACTTCGCTAACCTTGGATATTATCACAGAATATTGTGAGTTTATTCAGTGCAAATTATTACTTCGATTACCATCTGATAATTAGGAAAAGCATTCGGAGAATCTTGGAATCTTATGGATAGAGATGACTTGAGTTACGACTTCATCAAGGTGATGAGAGGCGGCTTTGAGACACTCCAGATTCGGAAGCTTTTTAACTCAGTCATTAACCTGATCCCACCCAGTATTCTAGCTTGGTCCAGCCCAGACATGAAAGTCTTTTTCGAATTCAAAGATGTATAACTCCATTTCCAACGGTGAAATCGCCAATGCTGATTATTCATGCAGAGATGTTTTGAAACATGTCGAATGATCAAAATCTCTCATAGCGATACGAAAGTGGATTCGGAAACTAGACAAACGCGAATTAATCTTTTCACAGAGGCACTGGACAGGCTTCCAAAGGAAGAGACTGAGACGCAAAGACTTGCAGACGAAGCTCTAGTCCTTATCACAGCGGGCTCTGAGACAACTAGCAGGGCATTAGCAACGATCATCTACCATGTACTAGAAAATCCAGACATATGCACTAAATTGCAGCAAGAACTCGACATAGCGATACCAGATGCTACCATGGAAGTATCTTACTCAACTCTTGAGGCTCTACCTTACTTGGTAAGTTTCTACATCAACTCTGTTCTCTCAATTATAAATAATGACTGACTTCCTACAAGACGGCGACAATCAGAGAATCATTGCGCATTAGTGCGCTTGTGCCAAACCGCTCTCTACTGACAGCAGATCAGCCATTGCAATATAAGCAATGGAGCCTAAACCCAGGAGTGAGTATTGAAGAACCCGATCTAATTCATGAAGGTTATGCGTGACGGCCATAGGCTTACCCGAGCGCATAAGACCGCTTTTTGCATGAGCACTTCCAAGTATCTTCTCGATGCCTCCATCTATCATAGTCCTACTGTATTTGATCCCGAACGCTGGCTTGGTGACCCACAGAGTACACAGAAACTCCTTCACCATTTTGCGCCGTTTTCCAAGGGACACCGAGGATGTATTGGAATGAAGTAAGCTTTATGCATGCATATTATGTCGATATCGCTGATAACTTTGACTAGTCTTGCGTATGCCGAGCTATATCTTGTTTCTGCTCATCTAATCAGACGCTTTGACATGCGCTTGTGCGATGTAATCAGAGAGAGAGATGTGGACACCGTACGAGACGCTTTTATTGGATTGCCCAGTAAGGAATCCAAAGGTGTAAGGATCGAAATAACTCAAACACGGAAATAAGAACGACATGATGCCCGTAGAGCATGCAGTAAAATATTCTTTCTGAGAGCTTCTTATATTAGACAAAACTTGGCATGATTTGGTAGGAAGTTATTACAGCGTCCAACTTATTCAAGTAGTCTAATTCATAATCCACCGCAAGGTCATCCTGCACCCATATATGCTGGAGAATACTTTGTAATTCACGCAAGCTTCTCAAACTCGAGGTCGCCATTGCCCTTTCGATCTGTCTCAGAATTCTTCTTCTTTGTTCATCCGTCCGAGCCTCACATCCAATAATAAGAAGCGGGAAGGTCGGATTAAAGCTTCCTAAGTCATCGAGAAGTATGTGCGCTTTGTCAATCATTGCATCAATTTGTGGTGTTGACCCTGAAAAATTTCGTGATGCTCTTCGAAGATAAATTAGAGCGGCTAGTTTAAAAAGCTCTATCGTAGCCACCCAGGCTGTGCTCGAGCCCGGCATAGTATCCGATGTCGCCAACGGAACAATATTGGTTATCGTATTTTCGAGGCAACGCAATGATCTTTCATAGTCTTCGTTGTGGTAAGATGAGTCCGTCGGTTTCCGAATCGTCTCGAACATAATATGCAAATATCGAAGAATCTCATGTGAGCAGTACGATACGTCGTTAACCTATCGACTATTAGATCAATGATGTTGAAAATATGAAACATCATAACTCTTCAGACCAACCTTTCGTAATTGGCAAGTACCTCGGTCCACCGGCATAGAATTCTTTGTTCTGTTATCAGATTCTTTGTGCATATACCAGTGTCGGATGCTAAACCGGGCCATGACCATATGATACTCTACCCAGCCCAAAAGTCCGGAAAACTCTCGTTGAAAACACTGGCTTCCGACGGATGCGTTGTCGATTAATTGTTTAGCTTCACTTAAGTGACCTAAAATGCAAGATGTATATTAGAAATGGCGTTGAAGAACCTAATCACCTATTTCAGGGCAAGGCAGCACAGCAACGAATATTGTAGCGAAATACGCTTTGAGCCAAGAAAGTAGGCAAAGAGAAATCATGTATCACTTACAGAACCACACAGATACCGAGTTTGGCATTCCGAGCATCTTGAGCGCTGGTAAGCGTTTGTTCACAAACGATATAGACACAAACTCGAACATACCTCAAGATGACAGAGTATCATACAAGCTGCAATATGCTGAACTATCATGGGATCTTCAATGGAGGGGATGCAAGATGTGATCAGGATACGGAGAGCGCGAGCTTTGAGCCGGTAAACATCCGCTTTCAGACCATTACGGTGGAACGACGAGAGAGCCAGTGCTGATTGTAGTACAGCCATTGAAGCTGGTGAACTATCTGAAAGAGCTAAACGTATTAAAAGACTTAGGAAGTCGGTCTTATTGGGCTCGAAAATAGCCAATGTGAAAGGCGCCGTATATATAACTACAACTATGAGCTTGGCCAATTTCTGCGATACTGGTATTATACTTACAGTGGTCAAGAAGCTCTCTTTCCCCATAAGATAGTTTGATCGGGAGCCATGATAGTGTCGCCGGTGGATCAATTACCTGGATGGAAAAACCCTCATGGCTACTGAGTCCTATTTCCGGATATATTAGCTAGGTGATAAGCCAATTCCGTAAAAAAGCTGACCTTGATTCATTCGTAAGTAATGGTGAAGCTGAATATCCCATGTTGTCGTATTTACAAAGTCCATTTGGGAAACACTTTTGGCAGTCTCGAATCCATTCTGAATAGAATGAGTCAAGCTGCGCTTCGTATTGGCAGTCGCTGGCCACGACAGTCGCAATCCATACTGACACAGCCTATTAGACTTAGCGCACCGAGAACATTGTGGGCGCGCGCGGTTGCAAACGGCTCTGGAATCTGTGACACTTGAGTAAATGAGTAGCGTAGCGACTCACACAGCGCAGAGGAAACTACCTTTACAAGCCCAGCACTCATTCGAAAGCATTGTGAACTACTTCCTTTACTGTTATGTCCGGAGTTTTCCTGGAATTGATCAAAGAGTTGCCATGTTTCCTCTTTTGTAATGCGCGTTGTAAGGTGGAGAAGTATGGGATTCAAATACATTTCTAATTACTAATACTCACTTGCCTTTCCGTTTTGAGAAGATTGGCAACTTTTTTGTATCTTTGCATTTAAGGTGGACCCTCGGTTCAGGCGCATCATGTATTAGCATCATCACAGATTTGAAATCAGTAAAGACGGGCAAATGAGACCATGGTCGATATATAAATACAGCACGGTTGCTGTACATTCGAGTCTATTTTTTTAAAATCATCGAACAATCTCTATCAAATTTAAAACATTTTGAACCCGTCACAATGTCTTCTTGGGTGATTACCGGAGTCTCGCGTGGCCCTGGTGTAAGCTCTTATGCCATATATACAAGAGAGTGTCATTAATACTTTATTGTTTAGTTTGAGTTCCTCCGCCAACTCTCTGAGAATCCAAGCAATACTGTCTTTGGCCTTGTCCGTGACAAAGCAGCCGTCGAAGCCAAGGTTGCCGATGAAATTGGCCGGAAGAATATTTACATCATTCAGGCCGACACCACGGATCCGGTGGCGCTGGAGGTAAGCTAATCAAGGATTACTGGAATTTGAAGTCGAAACTAATACCAAGACTTTATAGAAAGCAGCTCAGCATGTTTCTGAAAAAACCAATGGCACGCTGGACTATGTCATAGCCAATGCCGCACTTCAGTCCAAGACTGCGTTAGTTGGTTTTGATACCCTGTAAGTTCTAGACAGGGCAAGAAGTATGTTTGAGATGTCACATTCAAGACTAACTATTCAACAGGAGCCGCGATCCGAAGGCTCTTGAACAGGATGTGATCGACCATTTCCGAATCAATACTATCGGTGCCATCCATCTTTTCAATATTTTCATGCCCCTGATTCTGAAAGGCCAGGCAAAGAAAGTCATTGCTATCTCCACGGGCATGTCGGACACTGAGATGACTCTCAAGGCTGATATTTACCAAGCAACTTCCTATGCGATGAGCAAAGCAGCTCTCAATATGGCTGTAGCCAAGTTCAGCGCTCTGTACCGCGAGCAAGGCGTTCTTTGCATGGCCATTTGCCCTGGTGCAGTGGACACTGGCAGTCTTGATATTAGTAAGTAGCTGTCTTAACAATTGAAGTAGATAATGTTTGCTGATACCGCGATAGAAACTGAGGAGGAAGGGAAATTGGCTATGGCCATGTTTGACAAGTTCAAGCAGTATTCACCTACCTTCCAAGGGCCTATGAGTCCAGAGGACAGTGCCAGATCGGTTTTGGCGCTTGTGAATAAGGCTACTGTTGATGGTGGTTACGCAGGCGTCTTCCTTTCCCATACAGAGTCAAAGCCGTACCTTTAAGACTGAGAAAGAAGGTGGCGTCGGTTCTTTGCAAAATCTGCACAAGCCTTCAATGTACCAGCTCAATATTTCCTGTTGGCTCTAAAGCTATCTCTTGAATGCGTCTGATACTGGAATAGTTTATACTATGGCATCTGCAAGTAACTAAGGACTTGGTAAAAGAAAAAGCATTGAATAGATACCGCCCAAAAGCAATTCTTGGCAGGCATGAACGGTTGGCAATATATGAGGCGGTGCATGAAGGGCAGTAGCCAGTTTGCATTGACATAGTTCCCTTATATATCAAGAGACACAATAGAGTAAGCGGTCAACGTTTTGTTTCATGAAATGGTTGATTCCTACGCGACAGTGCGGCCTTTGAACACTACTGGGTGGAATTATATTGCCTACCTCTTTTCATGGCGGCGTAGCAAATTGTATAAAACAATAAGCTCTGCCATCATGCTATTACACACTGGATTTCTTCAAGTTCCAACTTCATCTTGTTCCGCAAGTATACTCCAGTGACCGGCGTCTAGCTCCATTGCAGGACGGTAGGGCGTTAAACCAAGAGATTCCACATCTCTGACTCCCTGTGCTCGGCGGACAACACGGTTTATACCCAAAACGAATATGAACGGCTTTAACCACGATTTGAATCCGTTCATAGCCTCGTATCCATTCACTACATCTGTGAAGAGGTGTTATGGCTTGTGACAAACATATAGGCCACATGATTCTTATGAGCCGGTAAATAGAGCTTTGGTGCACAATGACTGATGGAGAATTAGATGCGGACAGCCAAATTTACTCGATGCCGAAGGATGAAATATTAAATTGTAGAGATATAAACGTTTCCGTAATAGAAGTCAACTATGATTTTGTGAAAATTATCGTCTGTTATCCGTGAGTCGGCGTGCCAAATGTAGGCCCAGCGACTCCCTCTTTCGACTCGTATATCCGCTGCAAGAAACAGCTCGTCGTTGGAGGTCCTGTGAGACTCGTCCAGAACGCATAAAAGCTGACACCAGCGCCGGAATTAGGGCCGCAAATGTAGATAGCTCTTGCTCCCTCATTAGAAGCAAGATTAATGTATGTCCCGTCCGACTCTCGACTGATTACAAACTGCAGTGGTCGGCAGGTTGAGCATGCCTGGACGTTGGCTAGTTTGTCGAAAGCGAGGGTTTCGCTATTCACACCGTTGTGGACGAAGGCGACCCAAGTCTGGTCTTCTGTTCCCGTGGCGGACGAGGCAGCTACTCGAGATTGCATGATAGTCAGGCAGCCCTCTGGAGTGAGACCCATACGAGGAGCTGTGGTGTTGGCTCCTGCAATTGTGGCAGCCTGAATCTTATTGGTAGGGCTGAAATCTCGGTTCACGAGAAAATTGCCCGAGAAAAAGTTGTCCGCCGCTGGGCGCACGTTCCGGATGTAAAAGTTTCCAGTTGCAGAGGCAGTGGGGGTGGTTGTGACTGTGGATGTTACCACTGATACTTGAGTGGTAGTCGCTGGAACAACGGTCGTGCTGTCAACCGTCGTAGTCTCCACCACTTCGGCAAGAGTGGTGGTTTGATAAGAAGTAAGAATCTGTGTAACTTCAGGCGCCGTTGTTGCTGCTTTATCCGTTTCCGTGACCGTTACTGCTGGTGCTGTCGCCGTGGCGTAAATAGTTGAGATCGGGATCGTCAGACAAGCACAGCCACTGGATATTTTACTCGGGTCGTATAACTGAGTAATTCGCTGCGAAAGAGGCGTTGAGAGAGCACGTCCCTGCACTACCGGGCCTGCTGTCACGGTGATGAACTGCGTCGTAAGTGACGTGTCGGTCACAGTGCTCGTTTCGGTGTGTACGTTTGTGACCGTGGTAGTCCGCGTGGGAATCACCGTCTCGACCAGCTCTGTGTAGATTGTGGCAGTTGGAGACACATCGGTGAAGATCTTAGAGTATGCGGTGGTCGTTGGTGTCACAGTCGTGGCTGTGATAGTAGAAGCTGGCAATTGGAGATACGTGCTACAAAAGGGCAGCACTTCCGGCAGGTTGGACGGCGAGCGCAGCAGTTGGAGGAAGTCGTCTGGGTAGCACTTTGGGCGACAGCCACGGGCGGGAGTTGCCTGCGCCAGAGGAGCTGCTAGCAAAGCTGCCAGGGACAATGATAATGTGCTCATCTGAGGCCACATTTTCACGAGTGATGTAAATATTTACAAAAATGTCAAGGTTGAATGTGTGTCGATGGCGAAGACTTGCTTATCCGTATCGTGAGAAAGATTTTATGGCTACGAGAGCGGGCTGCAAGTATTGCCCTAATGCACTTTTCATTAACAAAGTGGTTCAGCTTTGGCTTCCCAATCTACGTTTAGGCCATCTTGATTAAACTACTAACTTGGCGATGCGCTAACAATTCTTTCAGCCAATGAAGCCTTGATGTTTAAGCTTAAGATAGCTCTATTTGTTCAGCTGAGCTGGGCGGAGCGGAGAATATTGGTTTTACTGTGGATCTAATTTGGCAGTCGGCGAAGTCACTAGTCCAGGGGTACGCGTGATGGCATCCGTAGATCGAAGCCTACGTGTTTCCAATCAGCCAATAAATTAATTACAGCGCTAACCCTTTCATGAGCTAGATAGTCAAAAATTGTTTACACTTTAATGTCCAGGTAGGATGGAAAAGAGGTTTCAAAATTTAGCCATGATCAGCTGAATGTCTGGCATGTGAAGAGCTGTCTGTATCGCCCACGCGTAAAATCACAGGTGCACAATTTGTGTAAACAGATAGCTCGCTCCGTAGTCAAAATAGTAAATTCGACTGAACTTCTCACACAACTTCTTTGAGTTTGCCAGTTTTTATATCATAAACATAGCCCTTGACGTTGTCTCTAAGCTCTTGTCGAATAAATTTCTGTTCTTTCAGAAGGCGCAAATCCTCACGGACGCTCTCTTCCAACCTGGAAGCCCATGTACGTCAATATACTGAAGAATAAAAGGTGTTGCGCACTTGGAGACGGCGATTGCATTGAACATACCTATCGCTAGATCCAAAAGTATCCCAAGACAGTGAATCGACCTTGCCATCGAGATTCGGATATTTAAGTCTTAATTTTTGCCGAAGGTTGTTGTCTGTATGATACGTGAAACCGCAGTCTAATGTGATGTTAGAGATGTTGCAAGTCTTTTCATTTCTTCTGCAGTTTGGCATCTAATAATTACCTGTATGGTGAATGACAATAATATTCTGCAACGCTCCCTCTTGAGTCGCTTCCATAAAGATTAGATCACTTAGATTCGGCTTAACACGTCCACCGCAGTTTCTAATAACAAATGCCTCTGTTCGTGGAACTCGAGTTAGTGAATACATTAATAAATACAATTTATACATTCGCCTACCTTCTGGAGATATCTGGAGGAATTCTTGAATTGGCACACGGAGGTCAATGCAGCAAACTTGCACATAGCGTTTTAGTCCTCAAAATGGCGCGATTCACGGATTTCTGGATAACATACAAATGATAATCGGAGAGGGCTTGACATCTCGGAGATCAGGCCTGGGAACATGTGCTGTCTCCGAGTACTCTCTGGGCTTGGTTAGTATATGCTTTCCATATAGCTTCAGGTGTCTGTGGGTGGTTTATTACCGGTTTCGTTCCAGCAATTGATCCCAAGTAGTCATTTTGAAACATATGGTATTAAGAAGTACAAAAATGTTATCGTCTTTGTTAGTATCATAAGCCAGATAAGCTATATTTAAAATGGCGATCATGAGCGACAAGCAACTGACTTAGAGTTATCTTGAACATACAAATACATATACTGGCTATGCTTTGTTACCCCAGAGCCTGTTCTTTGTCGTTCATAGTGTTTCCCAACCCGTATGTGGAATCATTGGAGTTTATCATTTTACTGTGCCATCATCAGATTCAGGCATATTATCTTTGTGTTGCTTCTTGATTTGTAATTTGCCATTAACTTTGCGTAGAAAATGCAAGACCTCCAATCCAGCCGGCCGACATCATCGAGTTGGAGGTTAGCTTTCAGCCTACTCCAACAGTTATGTGGGTCAACGCCCAATTGTCTCCAAGCCCACTTGAAGTAGCTGGCTTAGGATGGGGCGCCTCCTCCATGGAGGAGATCACCGGCTAATCCAACTTTGAACAACCTCGGAGCTCCTATCATGTTATGAAAAGGATAAGATTATAGATTATTCATGTCTTGACTGTGCGCGAGTGGTTTAGCACCTTCACACCATAGGAACCCTTCCTCACCCTGCTCTTGCGCTTGTGTAACCTATACCACAACCATAAATTGGCGCGGGGTCAACTGTGCTTTCTGAAAATATTCACTCATTGACAATCTTACCAAGCCATGGGGAAAAAACGCGTTTTGGTGAGCTGGGGTGTTGACGTTGACGCTGTTGCAGGATGGCTGGGCTCCTACGGAGGAGAGGACTCAACAAACGACATCAGCAGAGGCAAGACCAATTTTGTGTGGCCACTCTGATTGAGTAACAACGGTGCTAAGACTTTCTATGCAGGGATATTTGCTGCCACTGTTGGAACACAGCGCATGCTAAAGATGTTCGATAAATACAATATCAAAGCAACCTGGTTCATTCCGGGTCATACTCTTGAATCATTTCCAACGGAGATGGCGGCAGTGCGAGATGCTGGTCATGAGATTGGGCTGCACGGTTACTCACATGAGAACCCAGCGGACATGACGTTGGAACAACAGCGAACTGTTCTCGATAAAACCTATAGGCTGCTTACTGACTTCTGTGGCAAACCACCAAAAGGTAGTGTCGCGCCTTGGTGGGAAGCAAGCGCCGAGGGAGCACAGCTACTGCTGGATTATGGAATCGAGTATGACCATAGTCTGAGCCATCATGACTGCCAGGCGTATTATCTTCGAACTGGAGATTCTTGGACCAAGATTGACTATAGCAAACATGCAAATGAATGGATGAAACCCTTGGTCAATGGCAAGGAAACTGGGCTGGTAGAGATTCCTGCAAACTGGTACATCGATGATCTTCCGCCGATGATGTTTATCAAAGCCGCGCCAAACAGCCATGGATATGTAAACCCGCGAGACGTCGAAGATATTTGGAGAGATACTTTTGACTATTGCTACAGAGAGTATGACGAGTTTATATTTCCCATCACTTGCCATCCCGACGTCTCCGGTCGGCCACAGGTTATCTTGATGCACGAACGGTGAGTAACTCAAACACATTTATCCCGTCAATGTTTACTTACGTATTGATGAAACTATATAGCCTTATAGAGCATTTCAAAAAGCATGAGGGCGTGGAATTTGTGACCATGGGTTACATTTCTGACGATTTCAAGAAGAGAAATGCTCTGGCGGCCGGCGTTGTAACGCCGGCCCCAGCGGGCTCGATTTTGGGACAAAAGCCATCTTGTTAATACAAGACGGGACATTATTATGGCTTGTATTTAGATACGCCATCACTGACTTTAAACCTGTATTTTCAGAGTTGGTAGAAAAGAGAATCCTTCTTCTATTGCTATTCCTAGTCGTGCTCTCTCATTGTTGCGTTCTTTTCGCTACGGTGGGATACTTGCGCGAGATAGAGTTCATCATGATTTGCGATTGCTAGACTAGTTTGACAGTAAATGATAAATAACTTTTGTGCTTATGCGACGGTTCGAATAGAGAAAGGCGTCCTATCTTTTTATTAGCTTCTATTCTTGTTTTGTTTCATTTCCGCCATACCTTCAACTAGCATGTAAGCTACTGTGGTCCACTCTATTTTGAAACTACCATCGGTGTGCAAGATGCAGTCTGCAAGAACATCTGATATGAGTCAACATGAGACTGCATTCGATGTAGGACATCCCGGATGGACATGATTAGTGATTTCACGGTCTTCAAGTAGCGTCTAAGTGCTCCAACATCTCCATCCTCTCCACATTTCCAATGGTCTTAGAGTAGTACTATTCACCGGCACTCAGGACATTGACTAGACGATGGGAATTTCAACGGAAATAATTTAACAGAGGATAAGCGCTTCGATATACAGCATTCAAAGCATGGAGGTTAGCTCATAGATCTTGAAGCTGATCGACCCACATTACCTCAGGTTTGGACATCGTGGTTTAACATTAATGTTCATTCCCTTCTTAAATGTAGCTACGACAGATGATAAGAGTCCCAGCTTTCACACCCACTATGCGAAGTTTTATCTAGACTTTCATACACCAGAGTGGACTTTTCTCATATTAGATACTCAGCATACATTTGGATGATATATCCGCATCTGCTATTAGCTTATAATTCTTTCAACATCGCACCAAGCTTTCTCAGTGTAAGCGTATCTCAATTGTACTACGATTTACCACAGTCATGGTCAAGGCACCAGAGACGAGCTACGAGGTCGACCGTATCGAAACGGCGCCTGGATACGAAGAAGAGCGCTTTGAATCCCTCAAAGAAGCTGATGACAGCAACTTTGAGGTTTTCAGGAGGGGAGAAGGTACCGTCGACTTTCGCACAGTGGGTTGGATTCATGCGTCAGTAATTTTCTTAAAATGTACGAAAACCATTTTCCATTCTTTATCAATAATCCATTTGGAAGAATTATACTAAGGAACACCTCCAGACACATTTGCGACCGGAGTTCTTTCTATTCCATCTTGTATGTTTGTCTTGGGGTCGTTCCCTGGGGCAATCAATGTCGTCGCTTGGACAATACTTAATGCCTATTGCGCCATTATTTAAGGCAATTTTCGGAACTCCCATCCACGCTGTCACTCAATCGCGGACATGGCTCAGCAGTTGGTGGGCCTGTGTTGCGAGAAGTTGTGAGCGTTTTGTTCTTACTGGCGTACTTCATTTGTGCAGCATCAGGAATACTGGGTGTCTCTGAAGGCCTCAATGCACTCTCTGGACATGCAGTCTGTACCCAGTGGTTTACCTTCGTTGCTACTGTGATTGTAGCAGCACTTGCGAGCATAAGGAAATTTGAGAAGATAGCCTGGCTCGCCTGGTTGGGATTTGGTTCCGCCTTTGTTGCTGTCTTAGTAGTTGTGTAAGTTGAAAACTTTGATTGTAACCGACTATTTCAAGTTCAACTAAAACGAACAATGTTCTGCAGCTTCGGTGCCACCACACTTGATCGTCCAGCTGCTGCTCCACAAACCGGTGATTTCGATTTGGGTTTTCATGCAATTGGCTCCCCTACTTTTGTAACCGGCGTTACAGCAGCAGCGACTATCTTCTGCTCTAGTGCCGCCACGTCAGCTTTCCTCCCTGTTATCTCAGAGATGCGAAAGCCCCAAGATTACCGAAAGGATGTCTATCTCTCCATGAGCATTCTCACTTCTTCTTACCTTGCTTTTGCGCTCGTCATGTATCGGTGGTGTGGGAAGTGAGTCGCCTCTCCATCACCTGGTAGTGCCGGACTTGTCATCAAAAAAGTGGCTTATGGCGTGGAAATTGTTGGACTATGCGTCAGTGCCTGTCTATATATTCATATTGGCTCCAAGTATCTCTTTGTGCGCGCACTAAGGAACTCTCCCCATTTACAACTTAACAGCGTCGTCCATTGGGCCACCTGGCTTTCGATCACTGCCGGTGTCTCGGCCGTTAGCTTCGTCGTTGCATCAGGGATCCCCATATTCAACTACATTCTTGCCCTTGCGGGAAGCCTATGCTTTGCACCTTTAGCCATCTCTTTACCGGCGTATCTATGGCTACATGATCATTCTAGTTGGAGAACCGGGGGGGTTCTGAAGATGGCCGTCTGGACATGGAACTCTCTACTCGTTCTTGTCGGCGCATTCATGACCGTTGGAGCTACTTACGGTGTCATCCAAGAAATAATTAATGCGTACGCTGATGGAACTATTGGCTCTGCTTTTTCATGTGCCGATAACAGTAACTCTTCGTGAGATACTGTATCATTCATCTTGTTTAGCTAGGCAAAACTATATTTCTCCGTCCTCACTTGCCCCCAACGAGTGATATTGCAATAAGAGATGAACGAGTCAGCCGTGTCTTTGATAGGCTGTCGAACAAAAATTATTAACAAAAAACAAAGATGTCACAAAATCCGCAAGTACTGAACCAATATATGCTTGCGGCAAAATGTCATTCTATAAAGTCATTCGCTACATATGTACTTTTCCGCCAAATCCTAGAAAGATCCTCCAGTTATCTATATATGTTCTATTTGTACTATCAAACAACCAAGTGAGAGCATCATAGAGTCAGGATCGTATCACTCTGGCGTAATGCCCAAAGCAGCGCTTTCCCCACCGAGAGATTTGCCGGAAACAAAACCTGAAGTGAACGGATAATCAATGTAGCCTTGAGGAAAAAGGGGAGTGTAGAAGCTCGCACGGTCGTATTTGTTCAGTGGCAGTCCCTCTTTTATTCGGTATGGCAGATCTGGGTTCGCTAGAAAATGACGACCAAAAACAACGGCAACTTCATAATCTCGGTAATCTCCATTGACAGCCTTGAGTGCGTTTTCTGGAGTATAGCCACCAGCCACAAAAGTAGGTGAAGTATTTTGCCATATGTCCAATAGGAACTTGATGCTATCCGTGCATTCGATATCCACATTATTATTAACACGCGACTCAATAATATGCAGATACGCCAATCGATGTCGTTTCAACTGCTCGGAAAGAAAAGAGAACTGCGGAATTGGATCTATCATTCTCATTCCTTGGAAGAGGCTGAAAGGACTGATTCGAAATCCGACCTTGTCTGCACCAATCGCATCCACAACTGCGGATGTAACTTCAAGTGCAAATCTTGCTCTATTTTCAATGCTGCCACCCCAGATATCGTGCCTCTTGTTGCAATTGTCTTGGAGGAACTGATCAATAAGATATCCATTCGCACCATGAATCTCAACGCCATCAAACCCAGCCTGAATTGCATTCTTTGCCGCTTGCTTGAAGTCAGCAATGCAAGATATTATTTGCTCATGTGTCATCTCGTGTGGAACAGCGCAATCCTTTTCCTCATTCATTGGGGTGGCACTTGAACTTAAGAGTTTGAGCTCTCCCCCTCCCGACGAATTCAAAACTGCTGCGCGGCCAGGAGCGATGAGTTGGCAGAAGATGGTGCATTTTATTCCATGGACAGCATCAGTGATTCTTTTCCAACCCTCCATTTGAGCATCCGTCCATAGCCCAGGAGCATTTGGGAATCCACTGTGAAGTCCGGATATCAGCGTTGCTTCCGCTATGATTAAAGTGCCGGGAACCGAAGCGCGCTGCGAATAATATTCTACTGCCAATGGTAGCTGGACATGATCATCATCCGCACGAAAACGTGTGAGAGGTGCCATCACGATTCGATGGTCGAGGAGCGAGTTTCCAACTCTCAAGGGCTTGAAAAGCTTTGATTCGGTCATGATTATGTGTATAAGCGAGATAAAATGAAATTACATGATTTTAAAACCTCAGAAGAAATCCGTCAGACTACTATGTAATGTTATAGCACTTTATATATCTCTATACCTCGGAGTTCGCAAAACCCATTCATCATATCGTTCAAAGTGTTAGAGTATAGAATTTCATGACGCTGATTTCAAATCAAAAACGAACTGATTCAAGAAGTTTCTTTTGTTTCTTAGCAGTGCTTTATCTTGCACTAAATTTGGAGAGACTGAACATAGTAATCCACCTGCACCATGGAGTTGTGGGGTCGCGCCTCCAACTTTTGGAGACTCAGGTAGCGCCGCGGATTGTGGGAGACTTTACAGGGAGCATCAGCTCTATGATGGAACTCATAAACGCAGCCTCAGCGCGACACAGGAATATTGATGGATACGCCTACTGAAATTCCGCTAACTAATCTTATATTACAACCCTTCCCCCGATATCTGTATCCTCAGTGGTCAACGGCTCATTGTCGACTATTGTAACTCCCCGACCTGTCATTTCGTTTATTATTAGCGTCTTCAATCCCTACCTAGGTGTCATTGGTCGATATATCCCAGCACAGAGCTAATATGTCGGTCCTCTTCACAGCCGTCTCTCAGTAAGTTGAACTTCTCTTCCAAGATTTATGTCCTCTATTCGTAATTTACTTACTCTGGCACTAGAGGCAATCCAGTGCAGAGACAAGATGTGGAGAAGGTCTTGAATACACTGGGAGTCTCCCTTGATCCAGAAGAAGAGAGCGATTTCCACACTCTGCTTGCAGCTGTTCATGACTGCGCAGAGGAGATCCAGCGGCTACCAGACTATCAACCTACTCCAGATGTAGTCCGTTATCCGAGGGAAAATATCCATCGTCCAACTAAAGAAGAACAATTTTCGGGACAAGCCTGGGCATATAGATTTCTTATAAGAGGTACTGCTGGTGATGGTCTTCTAAGCGGCAAAACCGTCTGCCTCAAGGACGTCATCGCAGTAGCCAATGTGCCTCAGCTATACGGAACCGATATCTTCCCCGCTTGGACTCCAACAACGGATGCGACTGTTGTAACGAGAGTGCTTGATGCTGGCGCGAATGTGATTGGAACAACTACTTGCGAAAATATGTGCCATTCTACATCTTCATTTACTAGTGCTCAGGGGATAGTTCATAATCCTTTTGCCGACGGATATTCCGCTGGAGGGAGCACATCTGGGGGAGCGGCCGTTGTCGGTGGTGGCCTTGCAGATATTGCTATTGGCACTGATCAAGGTGGTATTATCCGAATTCCTTCGGCCTTTTGTGGATGTAAGTACGCATAAGCCACCGATCTCTGTTTGATCAAACGTCTAAAATCGTGTCGCAGGTGTTGGCTTAAAGCCGACTCATGGATTAGTACCGTACACAGGTATTAGCAGTGGCGACGCAATCAATGATCATGCTGGCCCAATTGCTAAGAGTGTGCTCGATGTAGCGCTCTGTCTTGACGCAATAAGCGGCTACGATGGAATAGACGATCGATGCTTGGGTGCGCCGGCACACGGACTGACGACTTTTGCTGCATCCCTGCAAGCTCAACACGGATTACTAGATGGCTTCAGGATTGGTATCCTCACGGAAGGGTTCAGCCACCCAATGGTAGAGAATAGAGTCAGAGAAGTGGTACTTGCGGCAGCCCACAAGTTTAAGAGTCTCGGTGCGACAGTTGATGAGGTATCAATACCGGATCACTTGCACGGCCCAGCACTTTGGACAATTCAGCACCGCATTGCTGGATCTCAGAATCTTCTTGGACGTCAGCATGGTAGGAGAGGCTTGTATTTGACAGAGTTGGAGCAACATCGGCTTCCCTGGACTACGGAGAGCTTTCGAAGGGGATTTGCGGCCACGAAAAACGTCGTCATCAACGGACAGTATCTTGTCGACCGCTTTCCAGGTCTTTACGGTAAAGCGGTCAATCTGGGACGCCAACTCCGGGATTCCTACCAAGAAGCATTTGAGCGATATGATGTGCTTGTCATGCCCACGGCACCAATTGTGGCGCCTAAGCACGGAAAGAAGTGCTCGCCGATAGAGGCTCTCAAGCCAAGTATGGGTATCACCATAAATACTGCTGTGTTCAATGTTACTGGTCACCCAGCTATGAGTATTCCTGTTGGCTTGGCTCCTTCTAAAGAAAAGCCCCATTTACACCTCCCCGTTGGTATGCAGATTGTTGGTGGACTGTGGAAGGAAGACAAAGTCCTTCGCGCTGGATATTCGTGGGAGAAGGCATTTGATTGGTCGCAAGAGTTTCTAGAATAGATTCCCTCTGTAGACATGCTGAGGAGGCCGCGGCAAACTCTGTACCGTAGACCTCAACGATCTCCATATGGCCCCACAGGCCTTGATAGAGCCACGTAGAAACTCTTTAATTAACACCTTAACCTCCATCAACGACAAACACATGGTCATGCTTGAAAGTTGCCTGCTTGATGCAAGGACGAAGATTGCATCTGTGGCTTCGTCCGGCTGTCCCATTAGCTGCATAGGCGCCACGTCGGTCGCCCGTTTTGGCTGTTGCTCAACTTCTTCTCTGGGCAGTCGCTGGGGCTTATGTCCCTTCAGGCCTAAACTTTCAAATTTGAATCCATTTTGCCGAATAACCAATAGTTCCAAAACAAGTTATCACTGTGAAGAATATAGAAACACAATATGCCTTTAGAGTAATCGACCGACTAAATCGTTAGCTGTGATTAATGAGGTGAGCGGTTAGGTGCGAGAGTTGGAGGAGTCTAGTAATTGGAGACGGAGAAAGATTTACGTGCATCATGGCGTCCCAAAGCGCCAAGCTGATTTATGGTGGCATAGGTATTTACAATCGCTCCCCTGCCAGGTGGCCGAAGTTAAATAGTGCCTAACATACGGTTCCCGCCTACGACATAACTATCGCGGATCTTGCTTGAGCATCCGCTTCAGCTCTGCCTGCAAGTTTAGCCAGCAATTGCTCTAACAAGTCTACAATACCCGTCACTTTATAAAGAGCCCATTGCGTAGTACTTCTGAGCCTGTAAGCCGCCGTACCTTGGTACACGTAGGCGGTACAAGCATCATACAGTGCATGTGGTCCTCTCCAATTTTTGTTTACTGATACCTCCAGTAGCCGCCTGAGGCTCCTATAGTATGAGCCTGAGGCGCATTTGCCTCCACTGTGTATTGCCTATAGGCATGCTTTTACAGGTTTCGCATTCTTGTAGTTGGAGTCATGAACCCCCCTCTCCATGCTTCTCCTGTATTCTCCACAAGTCTTCCACAATGACACCTCCAGCCTCCAGTCACAACCCCATCGAGAGTCAGCAAGTCCAAGGCCACCGTCCACCTGCTGCAAGGAAAAATCCCTGTGTTTATTGTCCACGGAGTTTCAAGCGCGCCGAGCACCTACAGCGCCATATTCGCATTCGTAAGTAATCTTTACTCGTAAGATGCAGCTTTCCAGGCTACGTTGTGTACTTACATAGCTGAATACAACTTTAGACACCAAGGATAAGCCGTATATCTGTCACTGTGGAACAGCTTTTGCACGCCGTGACCTGCTCACTCGGCATGAGAGGCTTTCTCACGACCACAATAGCCCTGGCCGAAGAGTCCAAGCATCGACCGATCTTCGAGCCACGAAGAGTGATACTGTTGCACAATCACATGCAGACGCATTAAACGCAGTAGACATTTCGCTATCCGACTGGACGGCACCTGTCTCCGGAAAGGGCACTGGGAGCCAATGGGTTGATCATGAAAACAACAGTGGCTCAATTTATCAGATTCTATCCAACGATGCACTAGGCACGTTATCGCAGGTCGAGGGGCCTGTGCATCTCGTGACGGAGACAGCGACCGATCAACAATTTGGGCAACATATGCCACAAAACAATGAAGATGGTTTTCTAAGTCCAGGTACGAATCTCTTTACAGTCAGATTCCATTGAAGCTAATCATCTCACAAGAAGCGACACTTAATTTCCTGAATGATGATGGAAGTCATTTTCAGGAATTCGCCAGATTTCTTGATGGAATAGGACTTCCGGCAGAGTGGACACCTCCCGACATTAGGCATGAACTCGATGCGAGTGAGGCTGAAGCTGAAGGCCATGACAAGAGAGAGTCGAATGACGCATACTCGACGAATGGCGAATCAGGCCCAAGTTCCCCTTTCGGTTCATGGCCACCTTCAGTACCACAAGGCGACCAGCCTTTGAGTTCTGTATCAGACAAAGGTTAATCCCCCGTCAGCCTCAACGCAGCGTCAAATTAGGCTCTTCTCTATATGCTGTTTGCTTGATAAACAATCTGTTTCTCAAGGCTGCGACTAATCTTATCGCGTTTACAGACCCCCATGATTCCACTTTCCAGACATTCTCACTGCGAGTAAACTCCGATATTCGAGCACACTTCAATGCCAACCTAGAAAATTATCACAACGTTATTCCAGATTTTGTTTTACCATCGAGGCATACTCTCACCAGATATGTCGCTGCTTTCTTCGGAGGGTTCCATTCACACCTTCAGTTTCTTCATGCTCCGACATTTCGACTCGACAGTCGCCCCATTGAACTTATCCTTGCAATCTGCGCTACAGGTGCGCAGTACTGTTTTGAGCATCGGAACGCAAAACTTCTTTTTCGCGCTGCGAAAGCCATTGTAATGGAGTCTCTGTCAAAAGAAGCAGATGCACTGCACCAAAGGGCAGAACCAGTCTCACTGCTTAAGAGTTTGAGCAGTCAACTGCTTCAGCAGCCTTCTAGTTCGCCCTCTTACACTATGCTGCCTCCAAACTCGGAGCATCCAAATTCCAGATCATACGATTCGATGGACACAATCCGTTGCTTATTGATTCTCATGGGCTATGCTACTTGGGAAGATTCAGAGCTTCTTCGTCAAGCGTTGAATCTTCAGAGCATCCTTGTGCATTCTCTTAGAGAGGTAGGACTAAGAGAAACCCAGGAGATCAGTTCAAACTCCACAGATTTATCGTGGATTGAATGGTCGGAACAAGAGTCAGTCAGAAGAACAAAACTCGTGTCATTCACCTTTATTCATGTCCACAGCATCGCATACAATGTTTACCCAGCACTTCGAAGTAATGAGATTTATCTTCGCTTGCCCTGCTCAACAAAAGAGTGGAACGCTCAATCTGCTGCTCAGTGGCAAGCTGCAAGACGCAATATAAAGGCAGAGCAGCTTTATTTCCAAGATGCCTTATCTCGTCTTCTCACAATTTCGGAAGGCAGTTCCCACATCAATCCCGTACCAGCGCCGCTTGGAAACTACATACTGCTTCACGGTCTTCTTCAAAGGATGCACCTAATACGAGAACTTTCTCTATCTACACTGGATTACTCTACGGCTTTACCAGATGAGGAGCTGAACAAGATTGAGTACGTATAGACTGTGACAATTTCTTTGTATCACGGACTTGCAGCTCACACTACACAGACGGGCGCTCCGATCTTGGACTCTGGTGTGGAAGCAAGCTCCAGAATCCAGCCTCGATCCCTCAAATGAGAATGGGCCAATCCCGTTCACATCAAGCGCCCTCCTTGGTCTTGCGTATATTCGCGCATGCGTGAATCTAGGCCCACATCGAGCACTCGAAACACGGAATCCGTCGCTCATTGCCGCTAGAATTGCAAAAGCCCCATCTCCATCACGGAGTCGTTTCTTGATCCCCGCCCTTATTTACTCTACACATGCGCTGAGCATCCCCGTCCGGCTTGGAATTGATAGCGTTGCACGTAGTCAAGCATTTTTTTGGAGTGTCCGTCACTCTCTCTCCAGTCTGGAATGTGCTGTCTTTTTGAGTAAATGGTTGTGCTCTTTATTTCCACCAAAGAATTCACAATCATTGACAGGTAAGATTTTCTCACTCATCTAATACAATGTCTTAACTAAGATCTGTATCGCAAAGAAAACGAAAAACGTATCCTCAACTGGGTTGATGCTATTGTACAAGAAGCAATATTATACTTGGACTTTGAAGAGGTAGATGCCTCGATAAGAGTTGATGTCTCACGACCGCATACGTTGGGCCTAGCAGTCCTGAGGCTTTGGGCGCGCTTGTTTAAGCACAATGTCCAATGGCCATTTATCAACATGATTGGTGAAGCATTGGAAGACTACACAGACACCTTACAGCAAGGAAAGTATTTTTAAAATCTTGACTTTTCTCAAAGAAAAGCATAAAATAATGAGGATTTGTTGCATTTATGTGGCTCAAAACGATACGCTATCCAGATAAGGGACACTCTAGGTAGGGTAGCCAACCAAGTCACAAAAGCATTATAAAGGAAATAAAATAGGTTGTATTTTAATAACAATAAGCTCACGGGAGCATTGTGAATACGAAGCTAATGAACATTGGGCGAAGACTATTCTGCTGACATTGCTGTGTGAATAATTGTTTCTTGATCAGGACCTTACTGGTTGACTCGGCATACTCTACCCTCCACCTCTTGGAAGCGCTCATTGCCAGCACATAACGGACACCAGAAAATGTCATTTGGATCAACATCTCTTTTAACCTGTACCAGGCGCTCATAATTATTGCCCCAGTATAATCTCTTCCAATCTGGGTCAAGCACGCTTGCCTGCGACGTATAAGATATTGGCAAAGAGATAAAGGTTGACACGAGTTGCGTTGAGACGCGAAGAGAAGCTTACCTCGTTGATATAAGCCCCAGTCTCGGGACTGAGGGCTTGTAAGTGGGCGATCATTTCCTCTAGATCAGACTTCACTTCATTATAAGCCGTTTGGTTGCGCGCGGGCCAGCTTTTCGCTGCGACTATAACGTCTGTAGAATACAACTTCAAGAATGCAGAGTCTCAATGGTGTCAATCTTACTAAGGTGAAGGATTGAAGTCTTCCAACCCGGCTGCACAGAAGTGGCCGTCCTGTCAGCATTGGCGAGCCCAATGCCACCAACTAGGGTACCAATGATCAGTACATTTCTCTAACAAGCGCAGTTGTAGTGTTCGGTAATAAGCCGCTGTCTTTGGCCAGATATGCAGCATTGATCAAACGCGATGTGACCAGCTCATCTGTTCCAGCGCCAGTATTGTCTTTATGCACCATGTAATAATCCATCCAACTGGCCGATATCAATGTAGAAACAGAAACGTTGAACTCGGTAAAGTGGTTCAGGATATACTTCTCAACAGGTTTGAGAATATCACGCACTGAAGTCTGATTTTAGTTCCCATGAGATCCATCCCCAGAGAGAATGCGGCGACAGGGTCCTTCGCGAAGGTTGTTTGGCTAGGACCGCCGAAAAGAGCCCCAGACATGTTATGAGAGGCGAAATACGGAAATTGAGAGAGAATATATGCAACTAGTGCGGCTGTTTGGCAATGAGACTGACGCTAGCAAAGCTCGGAGAAGGAAAAGTTCTGACCGTCGCAGATATCAGAACCCCAAAGGTATTCCCACCACCCTATTGATAATGATTCCAGTATCCGCGACCTTGAACATATTTGCAAGTGGAAGAAATGGGTACCTACGCCGCGTATTGCCCAAAACAGGTCTTGATTCTGACAGAAAATTGCTACTACGGTGTTTCCATTTGAAAGGACTACCTCAACCTCAAGGATTTGGTCGACCGCTAATCCAAGCCACGGAGTCAAGGCGCCGTATCCTCCACCGGTGAGATATCCACCAAGCGAGACAGTCACGCAGGAGCCACCTACAATCACGAGATATGATCAGCAAAGAGCGCTGTAAACCTCCATCATTTGACTGCCAGCACCTTCTGTGACTGCTCTGTATTGTATGCATTGTTGACATCCCTGAGGAACGACTGAGTCGTGTAGTTTCATCTCTTTGAGATGGTGTGTGTTGATGGATAAGGAGTGTGGAGCATTGGATCGCCCGAGAAGATCGTGTCCGGTTGAATGAACTACTAAGCGGAGGTCATGTTTATCGGCTATGAGGAAGCGTGTTAGCGTCCAAGCCTCAGAAGAAACGGAATAGGATGTGGAACCAAAGAGTACACCAGCTTGGACATCGGTAATCGATGTGGCATTGATGACATAGGCAGGGTAGCCCGCAGCTGAGCAAGGAAAGTCGGCGTAAGGTAGACACGTATCATCAGACCAATTGTTGATGCCCGTTGACACCAAGTCGTTGGTTTGGAAGTTCCAATTGGTCCAGTTTCCTCGCACTATTTCACACACGTTTTCGTCGAACAGGGCGTAGGGCTGGTCTTGATGGCATATTGCTCCAACCGGATGTTGTCTGATTCAAGCTGCCCCACGCCTCCTGCGATGGCCACCCCTTGTCGCCAGGTATCGGTTTGCATGACGGGGTGAAGGATGACACGGCGAGATAAAAGAAAGGGGATGCGTAGAGAGCCAAGCGAGCAGACGCAAAAAATGACCACATACTGAGCTGTATGCAGTCTGGCGGAAGCTTCGCCAGATTGTATGACGAGGTGATATATAAAGAAGGGATATCAAGTAATAGACTATGTGCCCTCTATATATATATGTCCCATAGACTGTAATCAGGCGCATATGATAGGACCCGATGAGATCCCTTGCCAGCAGAACCCTTGAACTAATCTTGCTCGATAACGCTTCCACGCTCGAGGGTCCGCTCCGCACCCGTCGTCTGTTGAAGACGGCGCCGCTCAAGATTCCGGTCCTGGCTACCCCAGTCCCACCCCCGGGATCTACTTGTGCTGTCAACATGGTCTATATGGCCTACGAAGTAAAGACTTAAATCACGTACCAAGTGTGGCGCTCATTGGACTCCCGCCATGTTGACCTACAGGTTTGTGGCGCAGGGCTCCATCTCGGCCTTCCGTTCCCAAGCCGTTCCCGCGTCCCGCGCTCGTAGATGTTTGAACACCTGACTACTGGTCAATGAGCGACTACGGCAATTCAAAAAATCTGATCCGAGCAGGCAGCTGCAGTCTCAAGTCTAGCTGATTGATCGTCTCGGTACATTGTTATCTCGGTAGTGCTACCTATGAATCAACCATCAACAACGAGGGGCGTCGGCCGAGGTGGATACGGTCGCGCCTGTATGACCTGTTTCAAAGCAAAGACTAGATGCATGAGACCGGAAGCTGGGGCAGCTTGTGTGAAGTATGTGTGTGCTTTCGAATGTACTGAGCTTATTACACTTATTCCTCGTCAGAGGGCCAAACTTTCACCAAAGAACATACATGAATAGTCCCAACCTGATGCATAGCACGTTGACACATTTCGGCTCCACAGATGCAGCCGACTTGCAAAGGAGTGCATAGCTGCGCCGGCCGGCCGCAGAACAAATCTCGGCCAAAGCTCGACACAGGCTGGCTGTTCAAAAACAGCAAAGATCGAGCAAAAGCTCGACAGCTTAGTCGCTATGCTGCAGTCTCGGGCTCTTTTAGCACTTGCCCAGAAGGAGAGCCTTTTTATTTATGGATCTATTACTGGCGGTGAAACCAACCAAAAGCTTACCACTAACATGGAAGATGCGCTCTCCTGCGCTCCAGCTACAAACAACCTATTCTCATCACCCACTTCTCTTCATGCACCAACGAGAGATCCAGAGTCTGTTTGCATATCACAAAATGAGCGTGATGCCACAAGCCTCTCGGAACAGGACGCCGAGGATGCTCTCGACTTCTTCCGCAGCCGTATCTTGCCAGCGTTTCCCTTCATGCACATTTCAGCCTCATTAACCGCGCAGGCTGTCTGCAAGACATACCCGAGCTTGTGGCTTTGCATCATTTCCATCACTAGGAAGTCATTGGCAAAAAAAAGGGTCCTGGGCGACATGATCAGGAAAAGTCTCGCTCAGGGAATCCTGGTGGATGAGAAAAGGAATCTCGATCTTCTGTTGGCATGTATTTCGTACATGGGATGGTCGGTTTCTCTGGTTCCACTCGAGCCTTGATCTGTGGATGAATGTAGCTGAGAATTCACAGGGTACACCATCACATGAAAGAGGAACCTCGTCTGACGACCTGGGTGCGACTCGCAACGACTATTATACTTGACTTGCAGCTGAATCAGTCACCTCCTGCTGACGAAGCACGCGAAGCTCAGGCAAATAGTAGCGCTGAAAAGCGGAGGGCTGTTTTGGGAAGATACCTGATTAGCTCAGTGTCCGTTGATTGCCTGTTTCGACCCCTTAACAGACTATTGATCCCTCACTAACCGTTGATATCAGAGTCTGCAACTTTCAGACTTCCAAGATACTTTTTTCGTGGACACCATACATGGAAGACTGTCTGCAAGATTTAGCGCATGCTCCTCAATGGATCGGTGACAAGATATTGGTCTCGCAGATAAAATTTCTTTTCATAGGGTCATTGATCAGATACCATGTTCTCTACGTAAGAAATCGGAACCTGGGGTTGTTATTCCGTTCGCAATGGCGTTGTGTGGCCACCTGCAAGAAGTTCATACAAATTTGCCTCAGGATCTCAAACAAAACAGTATGTAGGATGAACAAAATGACCCTTCTTTTTTTGTTTTGTGCTACCTTTCGCTTACTCTTAACTCTAGATATACTTTTACTATATTTATACAGTGTAAAGCTGTTGGTGGATGAGATAGAGTTCAACAGTTACGTGCCAGATGCGGGCAACATCAACATCAATGCAAGTGCTTCGCCAAGAACGCAAATGCAACGGCTGCAGTGTCTTCATAGATGCCTCGGCTCAGTTTATGCGTGGTGCAGTACATTCTTTAGCATGCCCAGCGACAGCTACTTCGAGTTGCCTTTCGCTGTAGTCTTTTATCAACTAAGTCGGATTCTAAAGATGCTTCTCAACCTGACGTTCTTATGTGAACCCGGCCGGGATTGCAACGAAGTGCGCGCAAAGGTCGATCTTTTTGATGCGATTGATAAATGTCGGTCTGGCCTTGATAGGGTTCAAAATTTGCTGGATGGTGACGATGGGGTCGAGGGACTATCGGTCAAGAAGGTACATGTATCCAGGGCACTACGACTCAACAAATCGACCGTTCAGGCGGAGTTTCTTTCCCGACAACGAAGAGCTTCAGGATGTGCGGGAGCTGATGAAGGGCAGTACAGTCTGCCAGAAATCTTTTATGGCAATGTAGGGAACCCTCTAAATATCTTTCTTGACGACCAGTGGACATCAGAAGCTTGGGAAAATATTGAAGTGGGAGAAGGATGGGTAATAGCGAGCGGATGATAACAAAGGGTTACATCTAAGAGTTTACACTCTAGTATGTCTGCCTAATCTAACTTAATAGAGAAAAGAGAAAAACTTCACGGTGCTACAACATAATGACACATCAAAATTGTTAAAATAATATGTGGATTCAATTAAATAAGCTTTTAGGCTTTACTTGTTGGGTAACGTGTAGCAAGGTCTCCAAAAGTTCCATCTGATAAGATTAAGTAACTCCGCATCTTATCAGATCCGGTGACTTTTCTCGCGATTCGGACCTCCGCAACATTGCCGAGTCGTGTCTCCCGCCCGAGTTCCGGGGTTCTGCCCCTTGTTGCCTTCGGCGCATGAATGCATGAGTCACAATTCAGGATTATAGGCTCGGCTCGACGCGGATTTCGCGAAAGTTTTTCAACCAGGTTGCTCTATTGTAAACATGCTCCCAGGGGGTTTTAATGTGACTCTGCGCGCTAGGAAGGGTAATTGACGGTCTGTCGGGTCGTCGCTGCTGGAATGCACCAGCCAAAGGGAGAGAAGAAACGAGCCCAAGAAGGGAGGGGCTTCGAAGCCTTAAAAGAGAGCCTTTCCCCTATTTTTCAACCATCTAATTATGGTTCAGAGGCCTTTAGTCGCAACGATGACTTCCCCAGGAGAAAAAGGCCCAACGGACGTCGAAACCGGTGTTCAACCCACGGATGGCCAACAAAATGTAATGGAGTCTCGATTGCCGGATCATGAGGTGAGTTGACCTAATTAACATTACTATTGTTGATAACTTACGTTTGTAGGTCACCTGGGATGGCCCCGACGATCCAGAGAATCCCTACAACTGGGCCCTATCTCGAAAGATCTCTGTTGCCCTCGTCTGCTCAACGAGTCAACTCGTCACAACCATGTCAGCTAGTATGGTTGCGCCAGCCATGGATCAAATCCTGATAGATCTTCACATGAGCACATCTGCTGGCCAAATTGCCTTTGGTGTTTTCTTCCTCGGGTTGGGCTTCACACCTTTCCTGGTCGCACCCCTCGCCGAAATGTACGGGCGGAAACCGATATGGTTGATTGGAAACCTTTGGTATATCATTTGGAATTCTCTTTGCTCCGTCGGCTTCTCTGCGGCTTTAATGATCATAGGGAGATTTATGTGCGCAGCTGGAGCTTGCGTTGGAGTTACCGTATGTATACAAACTCGGCTGGGCAGACATAACTAGCTAACTAGCATATAGCTAACCGGGCCAGTCCTCGCTGACATGTTCCCTGCCAAAGACCGTGGCAAATCTTTGGCACTTGCTGGACTGCTTCCCTACCTTGGACCTGCGCTTGGCCCGATCATCGGTGGTTTGGCTGCCGAGCGTCTGTGGTGGCCGTGGCTTTTCTGGATCCTCTCTGCTTTTGATGCTCTCGCTCTTGTGCTCGGATTCTTCATCATACGAGAATCCTACGCACCAGTACTGCTGCGGCGCAAAGCCGAAGCCATCGCAGAGCAAGCCGCTCAGGATGGGGCACCGACGAAGTCCGTGGCTGCTCGTTTGAGCATTTTTTATCGAGATTTATCGACTCGCATAGGGCCAGCTATGAAGCGCCCAATCCGCCTCCTAACTCACCGACCAATCATCCAACTTATCGCTCTCGCAATGGCTGTAGACTTTGGCGTCTATACCCTAGTCTTGTCGACGTTCGCTTCGCTTTGGATCGATCAATACCATCAGAATGAGACCGACGCCAGTCTGCACTACATCGCCATTGCCCTTGGTGCATTTGCTTGCGCTCAAGCAGGCGGCCGTTTAATGGACTATATGTGGAACAAAATGAAATTGGCGAGACCAGATCGCGAGCCCACGCCTGAATGGCGGGTTCCATATATCATTGTAGGGCTAATACCATGCGTTGCAGGAACGTTCTGGTATGCGTGGTCAGCAGAAGAGCGCGTGCACTGGGCTGTCGTTGATGTAGGTGTTTTCTTCTTCACAGCAGGCAATTTTATGTTTTCACAAGGTTTGTTGGCCTACAACGTTGACGAGTTCACGAGCACGAGGGCAGCTAGTGCCAGTGCCGCCACTCGTCTGGGGACATATGTACTGGGTTTTGTGTTTCCTATCTTTGCGCCAGAACTGTACGAGAACCTGGGCTATGGCTGGGGAAACAGTCTTCTTGGTTTCTTGTACGGCGCCATGGGTATCGGGATTATTGCAGTTTTATGGATCTGGGGCGAGAAGATTAGAGCCATTGGAAGAACAGCAGAGGAGGAGAAAGAAAGGGTTATATAAAAGTAAATAGCTCGGGTATTTTCCACATTAATACATTTAGTCTCCAAGGTAATTGTCAACTAAGAATTCTTCACACAATCGCTATTTCGTCTACGTAGCTACAGCTACGACTTCGCCAATACTCTTCTCAGTTGTTTTACGTCTAGCTTGTCAATCTCTTACCCACCTTTCGCTGCTTACCTTATGTATGACAAAAATCATCGTCTACGTTGCGTAAGTGCTTTCTGTTTTGCTTAATTGTAAGAGAGTCTTTTTGGCGCTTGATCTACAGCATCATTACCCAGCATGGTGCGTGTGGGTAGGATCTGTCGGAGCTGCACCTCTTATTTCTTACGTCTCAGATCGTATACCTTCAAGTTAGACCATTCTCAGTCAGGTACGTAGCTCATAGTAGGCGCGTCTAGCTATAGTATTGTACTGACTCATCATTTGCTTATAAAAATGCAACAATTACCGTACAACGAATAAGATGAATCGTGACTGTGACGGCGCTGTGCTTATCAGTATAGTAACGGGAAATTGATGCCAACGAGCTCCTACTAGTACTTGAATCAAATAGACCTACGATTCTCCACATGTAAATGATTAGAGTCATTCTTCTTATACACAATATCAAGTAAGTCACTTGAAGTAAAAATCGCTAAATTATAGAATATATTATTCTCATTTCATTCAGTAAACTATCTACGCTGTTAATGCTGGCCATGTACTAAAATGACCATCTACCCTGAATACGTCGGAATTAATCGCCAGGCGCTGTACTACCACCTACTAGTACCTTTATTCGGAATTATCGAATAGCAAAAACACGAACCGAGGTATTAGTCATCATACAATTGGTCCGCAGCGGAGGCGGAACTGCGCTCCATTATCCCACAGAGGTTGGCTGTCGCTCCTTGATTGTACAGTAAATCTTGGGGGATAGTATAGCATCGGTGTTATACTTTTGACATTAGCATAATTACCCTCACAACTTAGGAAAATGCTAGCCTCGCCATTGAACTAATAGGTCTTTTGGCTATGAGACTATTGCATAAGGTACTTACTATTCAATTACATGTACTGAGGTTTGTTTACCAAGGTACCTAGCTACTACTGCAATCAAAGAGACTCTCGTAAGTACCTACTTGTTTGTTCCACTTTTGGTACCCAACTTTGCCAACTTTTCGCTTTCGGCTTCCAAAATAAAATAAGCTAGCGTTACAGCAAGGGTGAAAAGTGGAGGAAAAAGCAGTAACAGAGAAGCCCAAATATTGTCATATGATGAACTTGTTACAGCCAAGGTATGCTGTATTAGAAATCAAACCATCCCACTGTTTAATTAGGTCTCTGAATGCTCAAAGCATACTGAGTCCTAAGAGTATTGCTGCGGCTCTATTTATACTATCTCCCATTCCTATTCACGACGTAACACACTTGCTAAGCTGTTGCACACAAATTCAGTCATGGAAGGGCCGAAACTATTCATGTGAGCAGCGCCGGCGCCCGTCCCATCTCCTATGTCACTCGTTGACCTCAGAACAGCACTGGAGCCACGGGCTACATTGGCGGAAGCGTATTGAACAAAATTATTGAAACTCACCCCGAATTTCAGATAACGGCGCTTATGAGAAAGGCTACCAGCGACTTCATTTCCCAATATCCCAACGTCAATATTGTCCAGGGTACCTTCGATGACTTCGAAGTCATAGAAAATGCGGCCCAAGATGCCGAAATTGTCATCCGTAAGCCACTCACTCCATCAATCTGTGTCTCGCTCGCTGATTTAGCATCTAGATACCGGCGATATTGACCATCCCGGCTGCGCAAAAGCAATCCTGTCTGGGCTGGCCAAGAAAACGTCCAAAAGCTTCCTCATTCATTTAACAGGCACGGCTTGCATCTCAGATATGAATGAGCAGACTTGGGAAGGTAAAGTCAATCCGCGCATCTGGGATGACGTTCAGGACATAGATGAGATCTACAATCTCCCTGAAACCGTGTGGCATCACGCCATTGATCAGTGGATCGCGGATGCCAGCAACGACAGAGTCAAGACGGTTGCTATTTGCCCTCCAGATCTGTATGGCCAAAGTACCACGGTCGGTGGCAGGACGACATACTTGGTGCCGGAATATGTGGCTGCAATTATTAAGTACAAGGAGGCGTTCTACCTAGGCGAGGGACAAAACATTCGAGCCGTCACGCACATCGATGACCTTACGGAGTTTTTCGTTCTCGTTCTGGAAAAGCATTTGGAGGGAGGTAAAGATCTACAGTATGGTAGAGAGGTATGTAAAGCACAGCCGTCCTTATCCTCATTATATCACCGACTCTTGGCCCAACTCACACACACAGGGGTTCTACTTTGCGACCGCGGACGAGGTGGCTTGGAAGCCGACCGCAGAAGCCATAAACAAGATCGGCCAGGAGCAGGGTTGGCTGCCTGCTGACACCCGAACAGTGTCTTGGACAAAAGAACAGCTGGCTGCGGTACTTCCTGACCGGTCTGCGCTGACATTGTATATCTGGGGCTCTAACAGCAGAGCCAAGGCGACAAGAGCAAAGAAGCTAGGATGGAAGCCGCATGGGCCTAGTTTCTGGGAGACTCTGCCCCAGGATTGCCAGGTAGCTGCAAACAAGCAGCCGTTTTCTGCCTTGGGAATAGTATAAAGTCAGAGCTACTTTCCGAGCTCTATCTCGCTCGTCTGTTGTAAATAAGCAATATTAGCAAGAATATTTACAATTATATTGAACTTGATATTAGAAATCTTGAATTTGCTTTGGTGTCGTGATGTGACAAGTATTTGTGATATTCTAGTCGATACTTCAAATAAAGTCATCTTGACTTCTGTTAAATGAAGCCCTCAATCCTAATACAAGCCACAAACCTCTTTTGATCATAAAACTACTACTTCTTCGCCAAAAAAATGCTCTTCTCTCATTGTATATACCTGCATCATCCTACATTTGTGGTGGATATGAATGCGAGTCGATGTCAATGGGGAGAAGCGATGGAAACCCAATGTCCCAGATTCCGTCAAAATTTGCAAGATCGGGGTCTAAACTATTAATTTCTTGACAGTCTTCGCTTAGTGTGCTTGATTGGGCCATTTGATGTTGCTGAATCTGGTTGTTACAACGATCAAGACTGATTCCTTGAGTTTCTGTGGAGTTAGCATCGAATCCAGGCAGGGGAAAAGAGTATCGCGAACTCACTTGCTGCTGGAGGGCGTTGCTGTATTGATTGAGCTGGAGATGTAGGTAGCAAAGATGGCGTAAGACTTGAGAACGAGTCTGATGGCCTAGAAGCGGGACTCGTTTGACCGCCAAATTCTTCGCGCCACGCCCAGAGCCCATCATGAAGTACACTGGCTCCAAGACGACTTTGCACTTTCAAGTTTGGCTCTTGCCCGCGGCGAATCGTTCGAGAGTGATGAATGATCCAAAGCTGTGCCAAAATCTTGCCTCCACGTCCTCTTAAATCGTTATCTTCCAGAATGGCTCTCCTTAAGAGACTCAGGACAATATTAAATGATCGTTTTCCCTCCTCAATGTCCACATATCGGGCGTAGCTCGAATTGATAATTTTCATAACCAGCATCCCAGCTGTGTTTAGTATCTGATAATAGATGTTCGGTACGTATTTTATGAAATCGTTCTTCGCATCTTCATTTGCAATCTTCGAGATGAAGTTTAAGGCAGCCGAATATGCCCTGAGGAGGCCCTGTTTTCGCATTTCCGTGGCCGATGACTCGAAAAAATAATACGATCTTAGCTGCATAGAGACCATAGCAAGTGCAATATGATGGGCTTCTATAAAATGTTAGTCTTGTCCGTTTGAGAATAACAAGATGGTCGCTATACCGCCCGCTTCCTTCCCAATCCACCTTTCCAGGTCTTCCAAGTCGCATTCGAGAAGTCTCATCAATCCATCGCTCTCTCTCTGTACGGGGTGCCCAGTTGGGGAACATGTGCGTTTTGACATGGCTTCATCGACCCGTGCTAGGAATCTTTGGATGAGCAGGTGGTATCTCAAATTGTCGGGTACCGTATAATTATTCCCAGGCTCGCAAGCACGGTCGATCGTCCAATCGTTTGAAGACAAAGACGGCTGGCCCGCAGAAGTCGTAACACTACTCGAGTTCAGAGATAATATTTTGGCAGAGCAAAGCAAGTTCTGAGTTACCTTTGTGCGGCGATGTAGCAGCCTGCCCATAGTTTCACAGCTGCATGAAATTCTTCTGGTGCAAGTTGCGTCTTCACTCGCTGAAAGTCCTGCATTGTTTCTGGTCGGTGAAGCCCATTTTGCATTGCTGCACTCCTTGCAACAGAAATAATTAAGAGTGATGGGTCTTTCCACATTGTATCGACTGGAAACGGCCACATTGATACCAATAGTAGAGCTTGAATGGTGTATGCTGGAAGAGGAGGCTGAGAGGCACTACTCCATAATAGCCGTGTCATGTATGGACATAGACTTCCGAGTAGTGTGACGTCGTCATCATATCTTCTCGCAGCGACACTGATGATAGCCCAAAAGAGGACAGGTGACTGCTTGTGATACATGTCGGGGGCAGTCGATGAATCTAAGATTTCTAGAAAATGATGATAGTGGTCGAAAAATCTGACACCGTTAATGATGCACTCTTTCCCAAGTTAGGCTCATGGAACAAACTCTTGAAAGAGATAATCAATCTGAGCTCCAGTAAGCTTTATATCATCAAGAGACTGTGAGCTACTTGTTGTTGTATAAGTGGAACGCTGTGCGTCCGACAGTTGTTGAGGATTGGCGTCGGCAGCTCCCCAAGCCCTGGCGCTCTCTGATGGGAAGTCAATGGCTTCATCATGCTGGTTTCTGTAATCAGTAATCTCTCGCTGTGAATTGAGCATAATAGACGTAGGAGTTAATAATGCTTGTAGACTTTGGCGATGAGTAGTTGTGTCCAATGGGCGCAATGGACCTAGCGATTGGTTTCCGGCGTTCCATCCCGCTACTACCGAACGCAGTTGCTGAAGTTCTTCTGCAATCTCATTTATCTTCCTAAACATGTATGAGGCCCCCAAACAACGGTTTATAGAAGCCTCTCGTCAGAACTTACAATTTCTTGTTTACTCTCTTGAAGGCAGTGTCAATTTGACAACTGAGAGATAGTCGAGAGCAGCGAATGCAAGGCCCTAAGCCATCTTTGAGGCCATCACATCGCAACTATACGTAACGTACGAAGATTGTGATTGTCAGAATTCATGGTCTTATATCAATGCGGTGGCATCGCAGTCTGTTTTCGTCACAAGGGCTAGGGTTGAGATGCTTACTTTCGCCTGTCGACATTCTTTACAGGCTATTCTCTTTCTCTTCTGAGGATGACGATGGTTGTTACTTCCGTTCACTTTCTCAACCATACCCATTTTAGTTATCGTGTCTGCCGGGCTCATACCCGGGTTCCGATCGTGGGAACTCAAGATTCTAGGATACTGGTTGATGGGGTTACGGATCCCTTCGCTTCCACGCGCGCCGCCTGCGCTCCGACGATCCGTTGCATCCATTGCAAGAAGAGGTGAGAAAGACGAAGATGGGGTGATGGCTTCAGCGACAACGGCAGATCGTGGTAGGCGCGGACACTCCTCTTTACAGCGTGTATGGGAAAGAAAGGCGATTACGGCATCTATATCAGTCTCCGGTGCCGAAACGGAGGGATAAGTGGAACAAGGAGAGATTCAGATCCACATAAGCGCACTTGGTGGCGAGTCTTCTCAGCTTCCCCAGCTTCTTTGTCGGGGCTACCGGGCTACTTCGTGGGGTTTAGGCGCGCTAACTTGGTTACCGTCTTCCAGAATTGGGCCGCCTAGAATGAATGTAGTTATAAACTGCATTTGTCGCAAAGCTCTTTGTTATGGACAGCTTCGATCTGTTAAAATCCCCTGTTCCCCTCCTTTCCGTAAATGGAATGAGCAGCTATTTAGTGTACAATAGGTTGCATAGCCTTCATTCCAACTCTTTGCATTTGTTGGAAATGACCGTCATTACTGCCAAGTCGCCTTGCAAACCACAGTGCTTGCCTCTTCCCAAAGTTTTGCTTTCAACTAGGCAGGTGTAGTTTCAATAGCATGTATAGCATTGCAAGCTAGCTTGTGACTATTCGCTTGGTTCGCTTTACCAACTCCCTCTTTAATAAGCTCGTAAGCATTGAAATGGCTGGAGCTTTCTCTGTAGCTCCTCTCTCAAATCTCGTTGCCTGCTTGTATCACAATCATGAGATATGTGTAGCATGTGTAGCAGGCTAGGTCATTATTTCTACGTCAATCGACTCGTATCAACCTGCCTAGTAGGTATAGGTAGCACAAAACACATGATAGTGTTCCGCCTGCCCTGGCTACATGCGTATCTGATGTTTGATGATATCAGCCATCTTGGTATTAAGAAGCGTAGGTGCGTGTGAAAGCTAGCGACTATTTTACACTTTTCACCTTTTTATAGCCATTAAGTAAGGTTTCAATTCCTTATGTTTCGTTTCCTGAGCCCCAGTATTTGCCAAATGTTGTGTCACTTATTTGCCTATCTAAGTTTAAACCTATTGCATGATATATTGCAAGACAAGTGGTGCTAATCGAACATTAATAATGAAACTGTATGACTTATTATTCATCTCTAGTAGTAGCACGGTAGCGTCACAAAACCAGAACAAAGTAGTTTCACATTTTCTCTCCCTCTGTTTAATTGTCCCTTTGCTATTTATGTTTTTTTTAAAATACCATTCGTTCTGTTAGAGGATGGAATAGAGGCTACAGAGTACATCTGAACGCGATATGGCGGTCGCATAATTGTTCCAAAGTTTTGTTCATATTTGGATGTGTCTCACCCCTTTCAAGAAACTCTTGCTCAACCTTATCCCTCCTCTTGTTTTCAGTCGCATGTACAAGTACGCACAAGAAGCCATGAGTATGCTAATGCACATTAATCCGATACCGATTGAATGCCCTTTGATAAAGCGTGGTGCATTTGTGTAGACATGGAGTCCCATAATGGCGACTGAATTGCTGCAAATTTCTGCAACTGACCATGTCGTGGCACGTTTGGTGAATCCAGCTGTGTTGATCCCAATCCAAGTCACAATAAGTACAACGGTAGGATAGGCGCCTCCGACGACAAGGCAAGTGGCGACCATTCGGGCAGAAACAGATGTGAGGGTAACGAGAAGTACATAACCGATTAGAGTTATAGAAAAAAGACAAATTATTGGGATGAACTTCACGTTCAGCCGGTCGCTAATGGTGCAAATAGTGATGAGGCTGACGAAGGCGCATGCATAAAGAATGACTGAAAATAGCTGTGCATTGACTGTAATACAGTTAGTACTGATAGAGGATATTATAGAGTGGCTGGCTTACTAGGAGAGAGGCCGAAAGTTTGTATAAAGGTTGGGAGAAAGATTCCAACCGAAGATATGGCGAGAGTGTTGCCGACATTGAGAATGGCAAAGAAATACGTCTTCGGGTCTTGGAATGATCTCCGGATCTGTGAAACCTCGACTTTGGCATGAAGGGTATTGTACGCTTTTCCGGTCAACAACCTTTTGCAAAATTTCCTAAGTGTGAGAGCAACTTACATCGTGCTCTTTCCTTTGCCAAGGTAATCTCTTCAGAGCTAAAGAGCCAGTGTTTGGTAGACTTGATCTGGTCTGGAAAAGGTGGAAGAAGAAGCCAAAAGATGATTCCAACGCCGACAGCCGGAGCCCCTTCAATGATAAAGAGCCATTGCCAGTTTCTGCGTCCTGCAACACCGTCTAGATTGATCTCAACCACGTACGCCATTAGACCGCTGAATGCGCCGCACAGTGTTGCAGCTGAATAATAAGCGGCTAGGCTACTGTCAGTAAATCTTGACTAGGCAGCTGACGGTGTACATATATGCAAATGCCGAAAGGCAATTCAGACTCACCAGCACGTGTGTCTACTTTATTTCGTTGGTACTAGTACGGAGTATAAGTCCCAAAGGCCTGTACCGAACATTGGAAGGGAAGCAACCATTGACGATTCGAATTGCCAGAACACTGCCGTAATTCTTTGCGGCAGAAAGACAAAGTACTAGGACTCCAAATATCACAATCAAACTGCCAATCATTCTTTGAGGTTGGATATAACGCATTAGAATGTTTGCAGGAAACATGAAGAGGAGATACCCAACAACTATGTGATATTAGTCCATGACACTTGGAGACTGGTGATGGCTTCCACGATTCACGCCTGCACTTACAGAACAATGGCGGAGTATTGGAGAATTGAGAATCTGACATATTGATACTCTTTTGCCAGCCCATCAGACGAGCGTTTCCTATATTGTTCCTGTTCTATGGTTTCATTAGTTGTGTGTTGTCCAAACGCAAGGGAGTTAGACTTACAAGATATGAAACACAAGATAGGCCAAAGCAGCCAGAGGTACAATGCACAGGTCGGCTTTGCGCAGCAATATTTTCTCTATCTTCAACTTGCCCATTCTAAGTAGATGTTGGGTGTTGTATGCATCTTCGTCAAAATTCTTCTCGTTGTCCGGCCTCCTATTATTCTCGATCATCTCGACAATTGAAGCCGCCAGGGTATCTTCAGTCTTGCCTGTGATCATTGTCAAGCAAATCTTATCATAGGCTTTGTAACAATATTATCTTGATAAAGTGTGGTGTGCTTGAAAATTGTAAATTGAGTCCTCAATGCAGAAATGCCTTTGTCTTTTCAAGTGATTTGTAGCAAGGGGCTTACACCGTTCTTATTCAGTATTGGATACCGGCGGCTGATTCCGAATAGCGCTCCCCGCACCCCACGTCTCCACGATGCGACAGATGGGTTAGCAGGGTGCTGGAGAATTTCTAGCGGCCCGACATCAATAGCACCGGGCCGTAGCGGCATTGTTTATGATAGGCCAGGCTGACATGAAAAAGGAAAAGCCAGTGGCAATGGCCAACCTGTCTCAATCATCATCGGGCCGCGGTCGGGGCTTGTTTCTGTATACCATTATCTAGCTATGATAATAATTACTCTCAATGACCTTGCCTCTTTAAGACGATAGGTAAAACGATGCGTATATCTAGCCAGATTGTCCGTTGTCTCATTTACAAATTGCATCTGGCAAGGACGTTCATTAGACAATTCATATTCATCTAATATCTCAAACGCATACCAACATGGCACACGCCGATCAGCATGGTATTCCCTGCGCCTTTATCAGAGGTGGTACCTCCAAGGCGCTGTTTTTTCACGAGCGAAATCTTCCACCTCCGGGTCCTTTACGGGACACCGTCTTAAAAAGACTGATGGGTAGCCCTGATGTTCAGCAGGTCGACGGCATGGGTGGCCGCTCGACGCATACCTCCAAAATCGCGATTGTGCGCCCCTCCGACCGTCAGGGTGTTGATGTTGATTTCACATTTGCTCAAGTCTCTGTGGATCAAGACATGATCTCCTATAAGGGCAATTGTGGCAACATCTCGTCAGCGGTGGGCCCGTTCGCAATAGATGAGGGACTGCTGGGTAAAAGCGCGAACACTACATACAGTGCCAACGATGACACTGCAGTAACTGAAGTGAGAATTTATAACACTAATACACAACGTATTCTGCACGCGCATGTGCCAATGGACAAGAAATCAGGTTTCAGCATCACGGTTGGCAATGCAACAATTGCAGGAGTGCCAGGCACCAGCGCTTCCATTTGGATGGACTACAAAGATGTAAGTGCTTAAATGCTGAAAGCTCTAGTATTGGAAATTATTCAAGAGAATGAAGACTAAACGTTTCATGAGGCAGTTGGTGGAAGTCGCTTGAAAGGGATTGTTCCAACTGGACGCACGATAGACACGTTGAATGTTCAAGGGAAGAAAGTAGATTGCACGATATGCGACGTAGCGAATATCTCCGTCTTCGTGCGAGCAACAGACGTTGGACTCACAGGGTCAGAATCAGCCAAAGACATCAATACACATGCCACAGCCATAGCACTTTGCAAAGAACTTCGGGGCAAAGCAGCACAGCTCATTGGAATGTGCGCGGATTGGGAGTTGGTTGATGAACAGTCACCCGGCTTGCCCTTCGTCATCCTGGTCGCCCCTCCAACACACGATGCTGCTGATTTGGCGGTCCGTGTGATATTTATGAATCGATGTCATGATTCCATTGCGGGAACAGCAGCTGTCGGTGTTGCTGCTTGCAGTCGCATTCCGAACAGTGTTTTGTCGGAAATTCTCAGAGAAGGCACCAGCGAACGCAACGCTGTGCAAATCGGGCATCCGGAGGGGATTATGCCAATCTCCATCAGAACCAAGGCCGCGGATCAAGCATCCGATCTAATCGAATTCGACATGTTGGCCTTTGAACGAACGTCAAGGAGGATCATGAGCGGAAGTGTATTCATTCCAAAACAGATCTGGAATGGAGATGGGCGGACCAGAAAAGAAATGCTTCCCCAGAAAACGCACCTCCTAATGACAGGCGATATCAATCTTCTGAATGTCGACGATTCCACTGAGCCGTTTAGAAGGGTGGTGGACTCCTTAAGCGCGGCTGACATCGTCATCTCAAATCTCGAATGTGTCCTGGGCATGCCAGAGCAAGCATACTCGATTCAGCACGAAGGCCTTTTTGCCAATCCCATTGTCGGTGCCGAGGCTCTCCATATTGGAAAAATCGCGGCCGTGGGTCTGGCAAACAATATCAACTACGGCGCACGCAATATCCTAGGCTCGATTGCGACACTCGACAAGGCAGGAATTCCTCACACAGGAGCGGGCGCCAACATTGAGGCAGCTCGTAAACCGGTGATTGTCGAGCGCGGGGGCCGCAAGTATGGCTTTCTTCAGCGCACTTCGGTATATTGGCCTAGAGACCACGCTGCGGACGCGACTGGAGCAGGAGTGGCGCCTCTTCCTGGCCACACTGCGTATGAGGCTCACATGTACCGATATCACTCAAAAATCCCGCCCGTCAATCGCCCAGAAATACCGCCGCTTGTTACTACTTGGGCAGATCCCCAATATCTGGCCATGTTCACAGATGACATCAAATCCTTACGGCCGCAAGTTGATGTACTTATTGCTAGCTGTCATTGGGGTCTCGGAAAAGAAGTTTTGACCTACATGGAGCAGATTGCAAAAGCGGCGATTGATGCTGGTGCCGATGTCGTAATGGGCCATGGACCGCATCATCCTCTTCCCATCAGCTTCTATAACCAAAAGCCTATTTTCTACGGCCTTGGCAGTTTTTCCTTCCATATGGGGCATCTAGGGTTGGCGCATGGAGACTGGGTTGGGTTACTTGGAAGCCTGGAATTTCACGAAGAAAACTCGGCTGGAGGCGCAAAAGTATCGTTCCGATTTGTCAGGCATAATAAGGACAATGAGACATACTTGTCTCACCCGGAAGACGAAAAGGATACTGTCGCAATGTTAACAGCAACGTCTCAGAAGTATGGAGCAACTCTTTGGGCAGATGGCGATTCAATCTATGCAAAACCTTCTTAGAGAGAAACACATAACAAGACGCCGTAACATATCATGATACTGGAAAAGCTACAAATGTCAATCACAGTGATCAAGATGTTAGTTTATAGCGCTTGTTTATTAATCCCAACTCATCTTACAGTATTAGCTCATTATTAACATGTCATTGATTCAGTGGACATGATAAATACGCAAGCGAGTTATAGAAAATAAGGGCTATGGAATGAAAGTACACTTATTTGCAGGTTGTACAAACAGCTCCTTAACTGAGTCTATTGCCTAGCGCCGGGGATTTCTTTGCAGCCCGTTTGGCACGCTTAGATTGGAAAGCAGTGGAGGTAATTCGGGATCCTTAAACTCATGAGTAAAAATCTTTGCACGCTAACTGGGTCGAACGACGGGTTAACGGATTTTCCTGGAGAATTTAGCTCCTTCGCTGACTCCGTGTCTTGCATCTACCCTCATATTTTACGTACAGAGGAAGCTCTCAAACAGGGGATATGAAAAATCTGCCGAAACCACAAGTTATGCCTTTTCTCTCATATGCTTCTCTTGCACTTGACTGTATCACAACAAAGTAAAACAAGGTTCGCAATGATAAAAACTTGCCGCCAACAAACAATCTATTTACTGCTCAATAAAGAACGCTTCCATGGGTAATTTAGTATACTTGTGAGCAAAGGTGTAGCATGATGTTGAACCAAAATATCTCCTCCAACTAGAGGAAGAGGAACCGACCCACACAAGCCACGGTCACTGACTACCGTGTGCCGTGTGCCGGCTCCCGAAAATTTCCGCCACTTCCAGGGCTGTCATCCCCGATTCGGTCAGGGAGTGGAAAATATACACCGCACATGGCATATAAATGACAGTGATAGACTGGAGGTATTTTCTTTCGGTCGCATGCCGAGCACGGCAATAACGGCAATCTCGGCACTTTGGTGAAAACTTCATTGACCTCCCCACAACATTGTTACCATGGGGTATGGGGATTCCCCAGATAGATAACTTTGGACATCATGGATGGATAGGTATCTAAGAAGAGTCGCAAGGCGTGGAGGGAACGACTAAGCTATTAAAAAAATATATCAAGTGACTTATATTTCTTCAACAGAAGTTGCGGACAGGACATGTTCTGCGTGTATATTCTGAAGAACCTATCAACGCTAGGTATTATTGCCAATGGCGTATTACCGTGACGACCTAAACAACAAGAACAACATGTGGAGCCACATACGGAGCATATATGGAGAAATTGTGCTGAGGAAAGATGGGGCTGTGTGAAAAAAATAAAACAAAACGCTGGAGATATCCGCAATTTATTTTGCGCTCATTTTCTTTTCTCGTATTCTAAAGAGAACAAAGCACTGCGTTTGCTGTAGTTGTGTCGTGTTCTCATCATGGGTCGCTTTCTTGGTCTCAGAGGCTCGAAGCTGAGCATGGCCACAATCATATTGGTTGTTGGTCCAGCGTATTTTACCTTTGGTTATAATTTGGCTGTCGCTGGTGGGCTTCTCACTTTGGAGTCGTTTGTCAAGCAGTTTCCCCAAATGGACACCATTAATACGACTGGAGCTCAGAATAAACTGAACTCAAATATTCAAGGTGCGTTGAGTTCTTTCCCATCTTTCACCTTTCGATCTTAGTATCTGACTCCTTGTTTCTAGGCGCCGTATCTGCTCTATTCACTGTTGGTGGTTTCTTGGGTGCCCTCTCTACCATTCCTCTAGGAGATCTACTCGGTCGTCGTCGCATTATTTTTCTTGGCTCGGCCTTTGTTGTAATCGGTGCTGTTTTGATGTCATCTTCGTACTCTTGCACAATTAATTGTAGCGAGATTGGTACAAGGTTGCGGCACTGGTGCCATCACTGCCACTGTTCCTGTATGGCAATCGGAACTTTCAGGATCAGCCCACAGAGGATCTCACGTTGTCACAGAGGGACTTTTCATTGCCGCGGGTATTGCCGCCTCTCAGTGGATTGATCTTGGCTTCTTCTTTATTGGCTCATCTTCTGTATCATGGAGAGTGCCTCTTATCATCCAAGTTCCTTTGCCAATCTTGGTCATGATCTTTGTCTTCTATATGCCAGAGTCCCCCCGATGGCTTTTGCTGAAGAACCATCATAAGGAGGCACGTGAGATTCTGAGCATCCTTCGAGATGAAGATGAACATTCGGCGGCAATCCAAAGAGAAATTGCAGAGGTCGAAACATCACTTGAAATGATTGGGAGCGTCTCGCGATGGGACGTGTTTAAGATGGGTGAAAAGAGGAACTTTCATCGTCTCATGCTGGGAATCGGAGGGCAATCGTTCTCTCAACTTTGCGGAGTCAACTCGATTACCTTTTATGCAACAATAATCTTTCAACAACGCTTGAAGCTGGATGCTATCAAAGCAAGACTACTTGGTGGTGGTATGACGACCATTCAGATTGTTGGAGCCCTGGCGGCTGTCCTGACAATTGACCGCCTCGGCCGTCGATCCCTGATGCTTATGAGCTCTGCCGGCATGTGCATCACAATGGCTATCATCACGGGAACTACTTCAACCACCAACAACCAAACGGCACTGATCGTAGCCGTTGTCTGTTTCTTCATCTACAACATGTCTTACACCTTCGGATTTTTGGGTTTGACATTTCTTTACTCCACTGAGGTTGCTCCTCCTCATCTCCGCGCCAAGATTAGCGGATTTTCCAACTGCATGACCTGGCTGATGAACTTCGTCGTTGTTGAAGTTACACCTACTGGTTTCGACAATATTCAGTATCAGTACTACATAATATGGGCAGTCATTAACTGCTTCATATTCACGACTGTTTTTTTCCTGTATCCGGAAACAAATGGCCGAACATTAGAAGAGATGGATGAAGTTTTCATGCTGTCAAACAATATTTTTGAGAGCCGCAAGATTGCCACGAATCTCTCCAAGAGAGAAGCCTCCGACCATGAGTCAATGACCGAAAAGGTCACTGCTCAGCAAGTCGATGAATTAAAGTAGAGAAAGATTTTTGTTATTGTAAAACAATTACAAGCCATGATAAACATATCTCGGCCTATGTACCAACGCAACTTCATTTGTGTTATAGCTGAAGTATGCCTGCCTAATTTTTGGAACTACTAAAGCTTTTGAATTATGTGATTTTGACAACTACCTTGCCAATATGACCTCCTTTAGCAAGGTAGAGTAAAGCCTCCTTAGCCTCTAGAAACTCAAAAGTCCGATCAATCACAGGGTGAACCACTGTCTCCTGGTACAGCTGCAGCACCTCTTCAAACCTGTCTTTTGGCCCACAAACGATGCCTTTCAGAGTAACGTTTCGCGACAACGCGAGTACGATTGTGTTCATCTGGGAACTGGTTTGCTTGCCAGATACGTAACCCACACAGCTAATCTGGCCGCCAAAGGCGATACACTTAAATGACTTAGCTAAGGTATCGACACCACCGCATTCGAGGACGACATCAGCTCCTTTACCCTTTGTCATTTCGATCACTTTTTCGTGCCAATCCGGATTCTTCTTATAATTGATTGTATGAGTTTCACCTAGCTGTTGTGCCCTGTTTAACTTTCCGTCTGATGAAGATGTTACAATCGCTAATGATCATTAGCAGAGTACCACATATGCCAAGAAGAATTTCTGAACTGGTCAGTTGAAGCGCATGCGCCATTTGCAATGCTGAGATAAACAGGCCGCTGGTTTCTTGAATCAGGACAACATTCTCTCTATCTTTCAAGGGAGAGCCTAGGGGCTGAAATGTATTCAGGGCCATCCAAGCGGTAACTGCTGCGGCTGGCAAGGGCGAGGCCTCTTCATCAGTCAGATAATGCGGAAATTTCACAAGGCCTGTGCTCGGGAACCCCGATATTGCGTGAGACTGCCGGGTAATGGTGCTCCCAAGAGAGATTCAAAGTCTTGCTCTTTTATTTGACCCGTGAGGTGACTTTGCTTGAGATAGCCATGACGCGGTCGCCTTCCTGGTACGCAGTGTTCCGTAACACCTTGATAACAGTCCCACAAATGTCTGAACAGGGGACGATGGGTTCATCTTTGCGATCAGCGCTAGGATGGAATCCAAAGGTACCGGAACATACGGAGCAACGGCAATCGGCATTTAGCCATGAAATAGAGACAAGGTCCAGCGACAAACCTTCTGTATCTCGATAACTGAGACTGGCACAGTTGATTTTGACTAAGACATTGCCATCATTGAGATCGCTTGGATCAGGGGCATCCACAAGCTGTAGTTTCTCCAGGCCATCTTGGCGGGTAATCCATTGTTTTATTGTAAATAAAATTAAACAAAACTACATGTTAAACTAACTACTACCTTCGACGATTGACAAGATGATGGGCCTTATGTACAGATAATATAGCTACCAGGACATTTCACCGTGGTAACGTTATGAATTGGTGAAGACGCGGAGTCGCGGACTCATTTTCTTGCTCGAAAACAAGTACAATTCTGAACAGACATAGTCAGCACAATTTTGGTTCGGAAAAAACAGTACTCGTTAGAAGAAGTTGTTCTTTCTTGGCAAAATGCGATGATTTGTAAGTATAGACTTCATACACGGCTTACAAAGCCTTCAGCGATAACTCATTCAAACCACGATTGTCGCTTCTTTGTTTAGACTGATACAAAGTATACCTCGCTACTCACACGTTGTACACTTAGAATGCGGCGCATTCCCGCACAGATAAATACTAGACTTATAAATCGTGGGCTATCAGGCAGACGATTTTTAACCCTAGCTTCACTTTCACGACGTAAACTCAACTTAAAGCTCTCCGTTAACGAATTAGTTCGATAACATCGCGTGATCATGAAGGAGGCAATAGTTATTGAATTCGAAGATGATTCTTCGCAATGCAAATTCACGAATCCCAAATCCCCAAACCAAAATCTACACAGGTGTTGATCAAAGTGATGGTGTCGGGTTCGAATCCGAAAGACTGGTAAAGCTCACGCCAGAGAGAATAAACAATCCCTTGAGCAACTTACATTGACGCAAACATGTAATAGGAAAGGGCCAACTCCTATCCCCGCACAGAACAACACGAATACAGGCGACGATATCGCTGGAATCATTGAGGCTGTCGATTCATCGGTTGTCGAGTTTGGGCCTGGTGATCGTATTGCAAGCTTACACAAGCTCAAGACCCTTCATGGATCCTATGCTGAGTATGCATTAGGGGAGGAATATAGCACGATCATGCTGCCTGAGAACGTGAACTTTGAAGAAGGGGCAACGATCCCACTGGCAGCGATGACTGCCGCAATCGGGCTGTTCAATAGTCTTGCTTTGCCGGAACCTTGGTGCCAACATGAGACATTGAGAGAGCAGGTGAAAGGTGGTGCTGTGGTTTACGGCGCCGCCAGTGCCGTCGGATCTTTTGCCATTAAACTCTTGCGAAAAGCCGATATCCACCCAATTATAGCTGTTGTCGGGGGAGGGATATCATATGTCGAAGGCCTTATTGAACGAAACAAGGGCGATGTGATTATTGACTATCGTGAATGAGATGACGCTATAATCAGGGGGACCAAGCAGGGCATCAGGGATGGGGAGTCGTTGAGATACGCCTTTGACGCTGTGAGCCAAGCTACTAGCTACTTGAACATTTCAAGAGCTCTTGAGCCAGATGGGGCCCTGACTACGGATATACCAGGTAAACTTTCCGTTTTTAGCTTCGTTTATAGGGCATTCTGACAAACAATGTGAAGGACACGACTATTCGGGGCTTCCAGCTAGTATTCGTCTCGTTCAGACCAATGTGACCACGGCTCATACAATTCATAAGGACGTTGCTACAAGTTGGTTCAGGCTGTTCTTTCACGGCTTGAAAGACGAGTGGCTCAAGGGCCACCCGTAGGAAGTTGTTCCAGGAGGCCTTGAAGGATTACAACACGGGCTTGAAAGTCTGAGAGATGGCAAAGCAAGTGGAATCAAGTATGTATATAGGATCGGTATGTGTTCGGATTAGTAGAGAGTGCTAGCTGAATATACTGCTCTTATAATACTGCATTTCACCGAAAATGTTGTTGAACTTTGGAATTCTGAATTAAAAATTTACAGTGTTTCCTTGCATACTATATTTCAGCAAGCATATCATTATAAGGGTATCATACATCAAAATATAATAAAATTCTTCTAATATTGTTATTATCTTTCTACTATTGAACATACCTTTCAAAAGTTATAAAGATGCTGCCAAGCTCCCAAAGACTGCAATTCTTCAGTATAACTAGAAATTGAATTACGCAGCCACTCAGCAAGTCGATCAAGCATCAGAGTAAAATCAGAACTCTCTTTACAACCTATTATAAGTCAACTGTTATTTATATTTTTTTTCTATGCAGTAATTGGTTCTATTTTTGGTCAAGCCCTACTGCCTCTCTGGAACACTTATTTGATCGCACTGCCGTTATACAAGATGTGGATCGTGGCACAAGAAAATATTATAATTGTTAGCACTTCGACATCGCGCAGTGCTGCCTCGACTAGTGTATGAAGCTCATAGAAGAAGAGCCACTTTTCGAGTCTGTAGATGACAATAATCATGAATTTATCAAACAACTTTGCCAATGCAGTGACCAGACTTTTGGGGCAACATCCGTTCGGCTCAAGTCACTTCAAGGGAGGTTACCTTGTAAGAGGCCGATATTGATCCGTGATCGCTCAAAATATTTGATCAGAGCAACACTACGAAGGGCATGAGCGGGATGATGATGCGCTTTATGACGATTATGATAGCCACTTCTTGGCAGCTCTGGTAATAGACAGCGAGACGGATTAGCGGAGTAGTATCCCTGAGAACGCTTCTTGTTCTTGTTTGCACTGCTTTCTAAAGTTCACCTAATAAAGTCATTTCAACACTAGAAAACCTTTGCATCTTTGTTGAACTATCGATTCCTCTTCAGCTATCAATGTTCTTCGACCATTGATCCTTTTTAGCTAGAGATTGTTCTTCAGCTCTCCACTGCTCTTCAGCTCTCCACCGCTCTTCAGCTATCAGCTGCTCCCCATTTATCGACAAACGATCGGCTTCTAACTGCTCTACGGCTTTCGCTTCTTTTTTGTTTTCCGCCTGCTGTTAGGTGATCAATTTTACAGCCTGATAAAGTAAGAGCTTAGTGAGAGCAGCGCGTTTGATAACTTTGTAATAATTACTATGTAGCCCTGTCGCGTACTTGGGTTAGTATCTGGTAACCTCTTTATGGCAGTGCCAATATGCTTGCTTTTCACAAAGCGCGTCGCTTCAGCTTCTCTTGGTCCACAAAACTGCTTGAGACGTTCTTTGCGCTGTGTTTTATTGCGTTTTCAAAACGTCGTCCAGTTCGGCCGACGTTGCCAAACTATAAGCGCGCTCAATTTTTCTACTCTGCCGTACTGTATGAGAGCGAATGGGTTCAAAGCTGTTATCGCTTACCTGGCTGCATCCGGCCGTTTCCTGTGACCTGATGATAACTTTGTTTAGCTGAAGTCAGCTATGGCCTAGCCTGTGCTACATAGGCCTGGGCACTTGATTATTGGTGTCAACTCCACTGTCGCTGGAATATTTGCATGTGGCGGCGCAATGGGTTACAGCTAGAATCGTGGAAGCTATTGATCAGCTTGGCCCGTTAAAAACATAGCTAAAATGGTCCAGAGAGCCGGACATGGGTATAAAGACTGTGATGGAGTACGCTTGTTACTCTTGTACTTACATAGTTTCAAATTAGAATATATTTTCCTGCAATTTGCGAGATATTTCTCCTCCTCCTAAAAGCAAGATAGGGCCATCACAATTCAGCAGCCTGGCTGACTCTGTGTCTTCTTCGCTAAATCCTGCCTGCAAACAGTGCCATTTTGACAAGTACGAATCAGAAGATGACCATGCACCTTAACCGCACATCAGAATGGGGCAATAAGCTTGCTGAGCTTGTCGTCCAGGAAGCTGCGGCTCACCCTCCGGCAGAAAATGCAGTTCATGCCCGACTAACGGACATTGACGGCACTGGGATCGCCACCCTAGTGAGCAAGCTTACAGAGGCCCCTAAGGCGTACGGCGGCTTCGCCCTGGTTTTTAAGCACGACAAAGAGCACAAGGACTTTGAGTGGCTCCAGTTCATCACTCGGCAGCTCGTGGTTGAAGATGCTGCCATAACCGGGAAGCTAGTTATGAAGACAAATACGACTTCTTATCAATTGATAAACTCAGCGGCGGAGATCACAGACTACGACTTCGTGTCCGGCTCAGAGCCACCCAATTGGAATACCTGCTGGAAGGTGGACTCTAAGATTCTGCCGGACCCCAAGCCCTTTTTTCGCGAGGCATACGAATACGCCATCTCGGATAGTCATAAGTTGACCGCCATTATGGACGCTCCGGGTGTCATGGCCGGAAAAAAGCCGACAAAGAGAGATAAGTCTTCGTATGAAGATGTCCCGGATGGCTTGGTGGTGATGAAAGATGAGCTAGGTGCCCACGAGGGAATCTCCCGCGCTTACTTCTCGGACTATCTCGTGAAGAAGGTGGGCGGTAAATATAAGATTTACGCTCGCTTTGACTTCAGCTTGACCTGGCAAGCAAGGGATACAGACAAGAGCAATTATGCGCTGCGTTCTCTTAGAACAACTAAAACCTCTTCGCTGCTTGATTGCCACATGGCCGCTCTCAAGCATAAGACGTTGCCGGGCTCAACAAGCCAGCCGTCCAAGGAACCCTGGAAGGGCTTTCGTGGCCTCATTGTCTCGTGAGCCAAATCCTGGATGCACTGGATTATTTTGCGTTCATATGATCATGTCTATCTACTATATTCACATGCAGAAGATCCAGAAAATCGACATACCTTCCGTGGTTGACTCGTGTATATTTTTGATACAAACTGAACCAGAGGTTACAACTGGTAAGCGGAGAGTGATTGAAGAATGAGGGTATTTAAATAGTAATAATATTACTACTACGGGGCGTATGTTACTTGTGATCTTGAGCTTCGACAGTAAAATAAACCCTAGGGCTGTCCGAGCACAGTCTTTATATGCTCCAATTGGTAATATTTAAAGAAAATCGGACATAAACTTTACGCGTTAAATAAAGCAATATAGGTATAAGATAATACTGGTATTCTCTGTTCATGTTAAATACGTACTGCAATTTGATTGGAAATGGTTTGCTAGCCGTTCGCGCTGCCCAGTGGCTTGCTCCCTGGTTTATGTGTGGTGGGTCGGTGGATTCATCTTAGTGTTCCAACCGTCAACTTCCCCTTTGGGAAATATTCTCTGTTTCACTGCAGAATTAAGCAACATCACATTCTCATTGAGCGAAGTAATCCTCTAAAGAAATTCTGCATTGGGAAAGAATATTCATCTAAGTACCCGATTTGACAACTCATGGCTTTATTATTATGGCACATCGTGACTAGAAAGATAACTCTACTCAGGTAGATTTGGTACTAAGAACTCGGCGGGGTATTGCGCGCACCTTCCACAGGTCCGCCCTGGTCTAGGGAAGTATAAAGCACTCCAGACACTCAGTGAGTAATTGTCATTTCTCACCACATTGTCACGGTAATCTTCATACAGGTACAGATGGCTGTAGACGAGTTCGATTGCACTCTTAACCCCAAGGCTGACGAGATCGTTGCATCTCTCATTCGCAACGGCGGTTGTGTTCTTCGAAAGCTCATTACAGACAGTCACATCCTCAGTACAATCGAAAATGACATCCGTCCGCATATTCAGGCCGACAAGCCCTGGGAAGGAGTTGATTTCTTCCCTCCGGAAACCCGTCGTGTTACGGGTTTGATAAGCAAATCTCAAACTTTTACCAACGCCATCCCTGCCAATTCTCTCTACCGTAGTGTTTGCTTGCGGCTCCTTTCCTCGACTTACCGGTCCTGGTATGGCTACCAGCTAAACACTACAGTCTCTGAGCCTCAACTAAGCAACACGATTGTCTTCTCTATCGGCCCTGGTGCCAAGCGTCAGGAACTGCACCGTGACGACTCAATTCATCATAACATGCTGCCGGAATTGCAAAACCATCATGACTACCGCATTGGAAGAGATACCAGTGTAGGTCTCTTTGTAGCTGGCAAGAAGACAACGCGCGCAAACGGTGCCACGCGTTTTGTTCCGGGGTCGCATCTTTGGGGCGAGGACAGGTGTCCGGATGAGGAGCTATCCTGCTATGCCGAGTTAGAACCTGGTGACGCTTTTATCATGCTTGCTTCTTGTTACCACGGCGGAAGTGCGAATACGACTGTGGATGAAGAAAGGCTCGTATACAGCTGCTTCATGACGAAGGGTTTTCTTCGACAGGTTTGTTTGATACAACCACAGTATTGTGCGACTCTTGCTAACGTCTTATAAAGGAGGAAAACCAGTACTTGGCAAATTCCTATGAGCATATCAAAGGGTACCCTCAAGAGGTGCAGAGGCTCGTTGGATACTCGGTGAGCAAGCCCTTCTTGGGTTGGGTCAATCTTGATGATCCTCTCAAGATTTTGTACGGCGATGACTTTGCGGGCGATGGGATGCGGTGATGTCTGTCCAATACTGTCGTTCATGAGAAAGAAGTGAGAAGCAGACAAGGACAGATCTTTGCTGCAGATTAATACAAGCCTCGTCCATCCTCATCCAAATTGCGCGTATTTCTCATATGAACATTTATTGTATGTAAGTAGGTATCTAGGACTAAAAAAAGAGTACCTGCACAAAGTTAAACTGCCAGCAAAGGCTTGCCATCTCTTTCCCAGCTTTTCGCCATTTCCAGCCAATTCTCCGACTTATCCTTCCACAACTCCTCTAAAAAAGATATGACAACATTGTAGTTTCTGAAGCCAGTTTTGCTGACAATATCGCTGTACCACTTGAGTATCGAACGCTGTTTCTGCTCGCAATCGTGGCATTCAGTTCCAGCAATGAAAACCGGCCATGTCAAGTGCTGAATCAGCGCATCATTGGAGGAACAATTTTGTAATTTCTCAAATAGTTGCAGCGTGGTATGAGATATCTCAGCATCCTGAGACGTGAATTTGTATGCACCACGATATGCATACAGTAGTCCTGCTAGATGATGAACGTCAACAAGGTGAATGAAGGTCAAGCGAGTGAATTCGTCATCGAAAACGGCCGATGTCGCTGCCTTCATCAGAGTGAGACCCCGCGCCTTATCAAATTCGGTCCGTAGCATCGCTGGACAAGGGATGTCCTGCGGCGTCTTGTTTGATATCCAAATTGTTTGCTGGTGAATGAGTCTCATAAACTCCGACAGCAGTGCTTCCGGGTCACCTGGTTTCGGCAGTACCACATCATCAATGCCAAGGTACAAGCATGTCGTGGTGGAGGCTAGGACGTCGTGAATCCCAAACTGAGCGCGCAGAAATCTGAACAGCTCGCTTGTTTCAGCGCGGGAGTCCGAATAGTTATTGATGAGGAGGCGTGCACCGAGGCGATGCGAGCACCATGTTGCAGAAGTGTCTCCAATGCACTCATAGTTGGATAGGATGAGCATAGACGTCAAGATCCACTCTACCGTCTCCAGATCCAGAACGTTCCGTGGTTCTTTACTACCCAAGCACTCTGTGACTCTGGACAGTTCGTGCGCAATGCTTGAAACGATGACATCGCAGGCCTTGGGCACGAATGTACGAAGCAAAGGCTCGGTAGCCGCCATATGCTCAGCAGAAACTGCGAGAATTGCAAAAAGAATGATAGGTGATGATTTTGCTTTGGGCACAACAAGCCGTCTGTAAGGATTCTGAGGTGAGTCTACCCAAATCATGTTCCCAGCAATTTTTTCCGAGTAGTAAGAGACCAGGTGTTCAATTTCTCTGGCGTTAGGGGCCCCGGGGATGATTTTGGCTATTGTGACTGCGATCTCGGCCCATGGCTTGGACAATCCCGCAGGTACGTTGACTTGAGATAAATCCTTGGGGTATTTCATCCCTTTGAAACGGCCTCGAATAGCTACTGCATTCACCCATCGAAGATTACGCCCGTAGCCAGGGCATTCAATATTTCGTTTCATACATTTGAGACAAGATGGCCTCGCACGGTCACAACGAATCCTTCGTCGAGCACAGCTTTTGCAGTCTGTCGTGCCGCGCTCGACCACCGACGTTATGGTGGATTCCCTGCTGGCCATGGTTATTTCGCCATTCGTGGAAATCTTTGATCCATGGTATAGTACTGTTGTAATACCTTTTTCAGATCTTTTTGGCATGAGGTCCTCGAAAGTGAAGAATGTAAGGTTGAGTCATGGCATGGCATTGAGTAAACAGAAAGTTTAGCGTGTCTAGGCCTTGCCTAATACAGTGTGTAACTTGTTGGCTAAAAAATTCAAGTAAGAGTAAGTATTTATTTGGGGAACTGTTATCAGGCCCCCCTTTCTTATTAAAAGGCTCCCTCGATAATAAATTTATGTAAAAGCAAGTTGTATTTAGTACTCTCTGCCTACTACTTACACTACCTATTATTGTATATATATATAATACTAACTTTAACTATTAACCCTAATCTATCCGCTAACATTAACCTAACCACTATCCTTAACTATCCTTAACTAACCCTAACCGCTTACCTCAAACAGTTAGTGCTATAGATAATAAACACTCTTTTAGTTATTAGGTACTTTGAAGTACCTAAGACTACTTAAGTGGATTACAAAGCTAAGAATAACAGGGAAATCCACTTTCAAGGAGGCCTTTTAATAACAAAGGGGAGCCTGATAACAGTTCCCTTATTTAAATCTAGCTAACCCCTCTTTTTAAGTACTCCTTGACTTTTATTTATTTCTTTTTATTGCTTTGTTCCTTTACTACAGTATGCCTGTTATTACCCGATCGGCTGCCCGGGCCAGTAAAATGGATGCTAAGACAACTATAACAAACCACACTTCAAAGCAACAGAATAACTTGCAGGCTAACAACAGCACCACCACAAAGCCAAAAAGCAAAGATCCATTTCCAATGGAACAACCACGCAGATTAGTAGAATGGATATCGCTCAAAGATCCGCCCAGTGGTGTCATCCCAAATGGAGATAACCTTTTTGCCATCCTCCAAGACATATGCAAACTCCAAGCATGCATATTTATCGCCCGAGGCCGTCCACGTGAACTAAGCGGAATCGAGTGGTTAATAATCGGTAAGCAGCATTTAACCCTTTGATATAAGAAATGCCATACCCTCTTCTAAATATCCAATAACTAATCAGTTGCTAGAGTGGAGAAGCAGCAGACACAGGGAAGAGTTTCTTACCTCAGAGCTTTTCCTCAAATTGAATGAAGCCCTTTCACATCGCTCATGGAGCCAAGAGTTTGCCTGGCCGAGGGGTGGGAAGATCATATCCGCAAATCCTATTTTCCCTCCACAGAGGCTTTATGAGGTCTTGACAATCTATTTCCCTGCAGACTTAGATCAGGAAGCTATCTCCTCTATTGAAGCGTTTAGAGGGCTACCCTACTGGCATTTTGAGGATGATGAAGGCCCAGCTGAAAATCCCTGGGCGGCTTTCAAGTCTCAGCTTCGTGCATGGATAGAGGGGACTTGTGAGTACCAGGGACAAACTGCAAGGAGATTGGCTTTTTTCATTGCGTTCACTGATGAGGCAGGAGAACGACTCTATAAAGAAAAGGCAATAAATAAAGTACCCGGAAGGCCGACGGGGGACGTCATGGTGAACTTCTTTAACGAGCTGGAAGATCTTGGGATGATCGGGTACGAGTCGCTACATGTTAAATTCTTGGAGGTCGTTCACTATGCACCAGAGGACTATGTACCACAACCTCCCCGACCTATATCTCCTGAAACAATGAAGCGTTTGGATGAAGATCGTCGGCGAGCCTACGAGGACGACGACTCAGATGGATCATTATAGAAGGAGAGTAATGGCAGAGCAGTTTGAACAGTGTGGCGCCAATGGCTATTCAAAGAGCTGTGGAACAATAGGCGGGATCTTGAACTAGTCCATTTTCAGCCAATTTTGATGATAGAGATTATCTGGACCTTTCAAAGTCATCCGGGAAAGGTATCACATAATACAAGGTAGTAGTAGAATCCCTGAGGGAGAAGCAAAGAGAAACACGAGGAAGACACAAACGGAAAAATATGCCAGAGTTTGTGTTTTAAGATATATGGATAGATATATGTAGCAGGGCCAAAGTCGACGGATATGTCTTTAAATTTAGTACATTAAGTATACCTTAGTCCTTTACTTTCACTACTCTTCGTGCATTTGCCACCATATATTCTCTTTGAACTAGATTATCCTGCCGAGCAACTAGAACAGAAAGGAGCAGGGCTATATAATCTTGTTGTGATTACATTTCAGTTTTTGTTTTTATTTTGCTACTAAAGACCAACTTGTTTTCCAATTTCAGTTTTCATTTGCCTAATAACATAGGTAATTCATGTTCGTTTCATTTTGACTTAGGAACCAAAGGAACAACTAATGCTCTATAAAGCCAAAATTAGTTTCAATACTAAGAAACTTATTGAAAGTTACTAATCTAATGGAGTCACAACTCTGCCAGGGAGCAATATCCGTCGGTTCAATATTCGCATCAGGGGTATATCAGTACTGGTTTGATTGTCCGATCGCTTAGCTGCAGTTGATACACTGGTGCTCTGAGCGCAGATCTCTCGCGACCAGTCACATTGATCAAGATACATAGCAATAGCAAACCACTGATAGCTATCGGCATTCTTGACAGCTTTTTCATTTGATTCTCTTGCAAGTTGAGCCACATTTGCAGGAAAGTAAGCAGTTTGCCCATTATTGAGCTTTGCATCTGTGACAACTTTAACCATAGTTATGAGTGTTAGTTACAGGTCAAAAATCGAACAGATAGCAAAAGGTAAACTAACCACGTTTCGTGACCAAGTGTGCTAGCTCATGCAGAAAAGTTCCGGGTGTTGAAAGAGCTTTGTATAGTCCCGCCCCGTCTGCAATTATTTTTGCTTTAGAGCGCCAAGGACTAAGAGTAAGCTTTGCTTTATCTCGAAAGCTATATGGACACATGGTAATTGCGTAGATGTCCTCTGGTTTGTCTACGGTTGTGAAACCTAACGTTGCTGAGGTGTCAGTGAGAGCACAACCCGGGGTGGTGCCCATGTTTGTTTTGAACAAAGGAGACCACCAGTTCCATTCAACAGCACCACCTTGATAATGATTGCAATGTCAGCGCTGCTCCAGCTAGCGATTTGGCTTAAGATGGTTTTTATCAATCAAACTTACCTGTTTTCTTCAAGATTGTTTCGCCAGTCATTTGTCCATTAGGGCTATAGACCATCTCAGTTTTCCATCGCCAGCTATCGTCGCAAAAGAAATGCACCTGAGGAATTGGATCATCCTCGTTATGTGCTGAGAAAGCAATGATTTGCTCGAAAACAACTAGTAGAAGACAGGTTAATCCTGGAGTCTGCTTCCACTTGACAATCGAAAAAGTAAGAGACAGGCAGTATGCCCTATACTCTTAATGTAAAACAAAAATATCAACTAACATTTGACATAAGTGAATTGTGCCGAGTTAACGGCTGACACTGTGGTAGGTGTCGACGAATCGGGGTGTATTCCAAAGAATGTCTCCACAGTTGCGCGCACCGTCGCACTAGTAGCATAGCTGTTCAACGAGTCCAAGGCCACCTGAGCCATGTCAATTGCCTCAGTATAGATGGCACTCAGATCTGCACTCGTGCCATAGCAGGTTCCACCGTAGGTACCTCTTCCAGATCGTGTGATGGGGCCTTGGCCCATTTCGACTTGAAAGCGACTACCAATGTCCAAAGCACAAGATTGACCAAAAGAGAGGAGAATTCCAATCCAGTTTAGCAGCCATTGTGCGGAACTTTGCAAGCAATACTTCATGGTACAAGAAGCTTTTTGTATAGACTTGAGCAAGAACCATCAAGATAACGTGGCAAAAGAGGGATAAGAATAAAGGTAAGAATTTCAATGAAACGCTTCATACATACTAAATGAGCGAAACGAGAAGTAAGTGGTCTTGGAACCCAAATAAGAACGAGTGGAAAAGAGTGGAAAGATATGGCATACCCAGTGAAAGTTGGAATAACAGGTTATATATTATACAGCCAGGGATCAGAATTGCAGCGAATACCTATTCCCTCAGCCGAAAGGAAAGAAAAACAAGCTAGCCTTATAGCCCGCTGACAAAAACTGGAAATTGAGAGCAATGATATGATTTTACATAAAAACTAAAGGTAAAAGTTTGTTTTTATAATGCAGTACGATATCAAGGGTTTAATACTCGCGTACAAGCAAACACTACAACCCCGGCTTATCTTGATGATACTTCTTTTCACAAAGTACATATAGCAAAATATAAGTGAGACACGTCGTGTTTCTTCATCTCGGTGTCACAGCTTATAACACCTGTAGTCTGGAGCTAGCATGAGACTAATAGCCCTGGTATGCTGAAAAGTGCCGAGAGCGTGTGTTTGACTTCAAAGAATCGGCAAACTCATGGAACTAATTGGTAAAAAGACAACAAATTAATTGTATAACAACCTAGGTAAACTCTTGGAATAGCCTTAATCTCCGAAAAGCAATAGTCTGGGCAACCCCTGGACGCGAAGATGGATATCACTTTGGCGAAGATAACAAATATTTGTCTACTAACTTAAACGAACAGTGGAGAGCGAGAGAGAGGGTTTATGTAGCATTGGTAGTATTTTAGCGCGAAAGAGTAGAATTTCCTCAGGGGACGCGCAAATAAAAGATCATTTCTAAAATTCGGCGATAAAGAAAATTACAATTCAAGAAGACTTAGGCTATTTAAAACTGTAACATATCCGTGCTTTAGGCTTGGTCTATCTCGATATGTAGATCCGGAAAAGCTAATTAAGCCTGTAAAAGATTGTTGATCTTCCGCCGCGGAAACGGGAACGGGAGGAAACGAGCGGAAACGAGCGGAAACTAGGGATGCCAATGTGACCAAATCCCCCCCAGCTATTTATTTCTACACCACGGAGCACTGTTCCATATCCATACTAGTTCTCCCACTTCTGCGAGTCAGAGCTTTTTTCTTAATGGAGAAACGCTAGCTTTTCTTTAGTCTTAGCGCCCTGCAATGGCTCCTTTCGCTTACACGAAGCTTAGCGAGATATCTAAACATTTGTTCTCAGGAAAACAACACAGTCATAGCAACTGACTACCGGCGTAGATAATGTCAAAGATGGATCCGAGGTATAAAGACTCGATGGCGTCGAGTAATCTTAATCTTTTACTCCCGTACACTCTTTTGTATCATTTTTTGTGACATTCCTGCTCTCATATTATAAGGTGTCTCCGCAGAGCACCTTGTCAAGAGCCATGCGGCACCTTCGTCTTTCTTTTGCATTGCCTTTTCTTTCCCTCTTGACGCTCGTTTTATCTGATGATATCTCTTGCGACTCGAAAAATCCGTGTTCAGAAGGATGCTGTTCTAAATTGTCAAATGTTTGTGGCTACGGCCCAGATTATTGTTCACCTACCAACTGCATCGCTGCAGCTAGTACAAATGGGACTTGCTCCCAATTGGCTGACTGCGATCCTGGTGTCTACCCAGGCTGGGGAGACAAATGGGGTATGAGCTGTCCCAGGTTGAACGATGTTCTGTAATGCTATCGAAATTTCTAACATTCCTAATGATCTAATTCAGGTTCCCAATATGCCAAATCCGATAATTGCCCTCTGAATGTCTGCTGCAGCAAGTATGGTTTCTGTGGAACAACCACAGACTTTTGTGGCGACACCACTGTTGTTGAGCCAGTATGCGATGGAACCTCGGCAACGAAGAAGACTATCGCGTACTATGAGGGTTGGAACTCTGAACGAGCCTGTGACACCATGCCACCTGAGAACATCCCAATTGGCGGCTACACACACATCAATTTCGCTTTTCTGTACATTGACCCTAATCTTTACACAATAACGCCTATGGAAACATCTCAACAAGAGCTCTACAGTCGCGTGACCGCACTTAAAAAGCGCAAGAAGGGCTTGGAAGTCTGGATATCTGTCGGTGGATGGGCCTTTAATGATCCTGGGCCAACTGCTACCACCTTTTCCGAGCTGGCGGCATCTAAGTCCAAGCAATCGACCTTTTTCGGGTCATTGCTGAGCTTTTTGGATAAATACGGATTCGATGGTGTGGATTTGGATTGGTATTGCTTAAACCCCCAGCACCTTCCCCTCCTCTCCCTCACCCCTCGACTCGCTGCCAAAAAGTTTCAACTAACGAGGAAAAAAACAAAGGGAATACCCAGTTGACTCTGATCGCGGTGGATCAGATGCTGACTATGAAAACTACCCAACTTTCTTGGCAAATCTTCGCTCTGCGCTTGATAGCGCAGGTAAAGGCTATGGTTTAACAATTACTCTACCCAGTAGCTACTGGTATCTTCAGAATTTTGATATCGTGAAGATAGCAAAGAGTGTTGATTGGGTGAGTTCTATAAGCTTTATAAATTAATCTTACTGCAGACCATTCTAACATGCATTTAGTTCAACATGATGACATACGATCTTCGTGAGTGAAAGACTATACGTTGTTATCAGCACACTATACTAGGCTAACTATTTTAGACGGTGGCTGGGATGCAGCTGATCCTTGGATTGGATCTGTTGTCAACGCACATACCAATCTTACTGAGATCGTCTCGGCCATGGATCTTCTGTGGCGAAGTGACATTCATCCCTCTCAAGTTGTGATGGGACTGGGGTTCTATGGCCGAAGTGAGTAACTCTTCACTCGAGGGACATATATAAATTCGGTGCTGATTTTTGGGCATTTCAGGCTTTATTCTTAAAGATACGTCATGCATCACAGCAGGATGTCCTTTCTCGACAGTTGGTATGTATTTTGTCCAAAAGACCACATTGACATCACAAGTGCCTGATAATCTACTTAACAGGTAATCCGGGCGAATGCACAAACAGTGCTGGCACGCTTTCATTCTCAGAAATTGAAGCAATTCTGAAAGATCCATCTCGCAATGCCACACAGACCTACGATAAAACTTCTTCAGTTCAAATCGTGACATTTGATGAGAATCAATGGGTGAGCTATGATAACTGGGCTTCGTTTCAGGCAAAGTTGGACTACGCGAATTCCCATTGTATTGGAGGGTAGGTTATAGTCTACTTTCGAGAATACTATAGTGCCGGTAATGAGCTAATTGTATACTGCAGAACAATGGTCTGGGCTGTCAGTTTGGACGTCGACGGAACAGCGACCAGTAAGTTGAGTATCCCTAAGACTTCTCAAAAGATCAAATACTTAATTCTTCCCATTTTGACAGATGGACTTAGCGGAGCTTCTGTTGTTTTTCCCGGTGACAACGGTTCCAATGGAGGAAGTGGAGATATTTATATCGGGCCTGATCTGTGGACAAATGCAACCAAGGAGATCTCTTGCGAGCCACCCTGCACTATCATCCTACCCCCCTTCCCACTAGCGTCACCTATAACGATTGACTGGCCACCATACCAGACTACCATTGCATCAAGCTCCAACGGGGTCACATTAACCAAAACCACTATAATTACCGTTGCTCCCTTCACTGTCAACGAGATACCATTCTGGCCTATTACTGTGGCGACAACTGGCGGAAATGCCTTCTTGAGCCCTATGCAGAGTGTTGCTCCACCAACCTTTGGTCTGACTTTGCCACAAAGTGAAGCTACTTTCCCCCTTTTCCATACTGATTACAGTACCACTCTTACTGCCACAACATCAACAGCAAATGCTACCGTGCCATCCGTCACAACCCCTACTGCTGTCCAAAGCGGGATTGTTTCCGATTGTACAAAGTTCTATCAAGCAATCGCCGACGATGGATGCTATTCCATTGCAACTGCGCACAACATTACACTTGCGCAATTTATTGTAAGCTATACGAGACTAAGAAATACAACTAATTCATGCTGAGCAACCATTTTTCTTTTTAAGCAATGGAACCCGGCGGTAAATTCAGATTGTTCGGGACTCTGGGTCGATGAATATTATTGTGAGTTCTGACTCGTTAGATGGTATAGCTTAATTCTAACCCATATCAGGCGTCGCTGTTGCTAAAGCTACAAGTACTACTTCGTACACACCCATCCTCGTCACCTTCTTTGACAATTCACATGTTATTAGCGTGGCGCCTCAGCCGACGGCGACATCAATACAACCCCCCGGAACAAGCATCCCCATACTCACGTACTCCGACGGCGAGGCACCCTCAAATGGAGGATGTAGTTCTGGTGGCGGCGCTACTGGTTGTGGAAAGATCGATTGTTCCCTCTTTGGTTGTGGGGGTAAATGTGGATTCTTTGGGTGTGATGGAGGTTGTGGCTTGGGATTTTGCGGAGGAGGCTGTGGTCTACTCGGTTGCGGACCTGGATGCGGAGCTGGTAAGTCAACTAACCTTGTTACCTATTCATTAACCAAGCAACTGTAATCATAGTTTGCCAATTGTGCACGACGTTGACATATATTCTATTGTGTTTCTAGGGAGCTGTCTGCAAGCAGGAGGTGGCGGTGGCTCCGAGGAAGAAGAGACATCAACATCTGAATCGTGCAGAGCAACTGCCACGCCCTCTGTCACGACTGTTTGTGACTATGCCTGTCCAGACGGGGCATCGACGTCCTGTGCCACTCTCTGCACCTCGTTGACGATGAATAGCTGTGAGCCTACCGGGTTTATTAATTTCTCCCCAGGGACTGTGGACGCAGATTCGATGCCACTCACGTTACTTGAGGGCTCCGATGATGCCTTGGCCTCTATCGCCGCATCTGTGGCATCTTGGTTGAACCCGCTATACACTAGCCTAGATCCTGTCATGACGAGTGGCACCACCATGACTGCATCGGCGACAGCGCCAGCTGTGACGACGTCTGCTTCAACAACTACCGCTACTGCTATCTCGGCCTCGTCTTGCGATATCAAAAGCACCAGCCTTTCCTCCTACTGCTCATGTGATGGAGGATACGGTGTCTCATTGTCAACAAAGGCCAACAAGTCCAAAACCACTTTTTTGGTCTGCGATGTCACCCCAGCCCTGACAATTTCCACAATCACGCCGACTACAACCAGCACCAAGTCCCACACTCCTTCCACGACCACTTCTGGCAGCGAGTCTACGTCGACGGCCGTTGCGCTATATCTGACCTACTTTTCTGCCTCTGAGTGCCCCACTGGGTTCACATGCGAGGATGACGGGAAATGGAATGCGGTTATGGTAGACAATGGTTTGAGTTATGGACCGGCTGTGCCTATCCAAGGCACGTGGAACCAGGATGGCATGGTTGATGGAAGCCAAGCAACATTCTGTGATCAAACTTCGACTTTCACAGTCGATGGCGATAACATCAAGGGGTCAAGCAATGTCAGTCAGTATGGCTCATATGTTTGCAAGAAGCAAGCTATTCCTCCACAGAATACCTGGTATGATCCAGAGAATACAGTATCCTATGATATTGAAGGGGCATGGACGTGTTTTACAGACATCTGTGGCTTAACATAGTAGAAAACTGGAAGTCTAGTAACGTTAACAGAAAGTAAATACAAGAGAAACATTCAACAAAGTTGCACCCCTAAGTGGCCGAAAAGCAAAGCTGACCGGTTTAAGAAACGCTAAGTCTGGCGACTTGCCGTGCAAGCAGATATCTAGTTTCTTAAACCTTTGAAAGTTACCCGGGAAAGATATTACAGATATAAGATAAAACGTGAAGGAGATACAAACAGAATAATATGCCATAGACCACATTTCATTGTGTAGAAAGATAGATGGATTGATTGCAGGATCAATAGGCTGTGGTATCAGCTAACTTAATAAAACTTCTCTAATGCTGCATCAGGTATGAAAATCCCACTGTCGTAATTGAAGCCATATCATCAGACAAAGGTGATCTTCTGTGTGGCTATAGGCGGTCTATAAGTACCCAGAAAAAAGTTATACTTCAATTCCCATCGACGTTTCTAGTTGCATCTGTTGATAATAGTATCCGACTACTTGAGTGATCCAACAGGCGTTATATTAGTGGGGAAAAGGACTACCACGATTACGTTTATGCCAACGCTGCATCTTGACCAATTACACAGATATATATTTCTATTGGAAGCCATAAATCATGGAATCATGGGTGTAGGCCACGTCTTTACAACCAACAGTCGTGGATACTAGTTAATTTGCCACACCCCGATAACCTTTGGACTAACATCGATAACAGGTTTGCTTGACACTATAGTGATTTTTTAGAATAGGCTTCAAGTGTCAAGGCTTTGCCAAAGCCGGATATGAGTGACTCGCAGGAGGTAGCTTATCTGTTTATTAATTAATATAATCAGCTATAGATACATTTCTAATAATCCTTTATTTACTAATCACCGTGAGGTATTATAGAGTGCTTTAGTCGCTGACATACCTAAACTTTTATTCATTATAGATAGAGTAAGCTGAGGAAATGCGCATGGTGGCATTAAAAGTGTTCATATACCCGCCCCCCTTCTATTTAGTTTATTCAATTACTGATCTCAAGGACGCGTTCAAATTTGGCTCTCTTATCATTAACCAGGTTATAAAACACTCTTGCAAGAAATTGGTTGAAGCATATGTCACACTTTACTTGACAAGCTGAGAAGAGAGCTCTTATTTTTTTAATCTACTACTGGTCCCCTACAATCTGCTTTTAACGGTACTTTCTGGTCACTGCCCCTTTCCGCAAAATGTTGTCCAATTCGTACGATTTTGTCATTATTGGCGGCGGGACCGCTGGGTTAGTACTTGCAAACCGTCTAACTGAAAATTCCAGCATCAATGTCCTGGTACTCGAGGCGGGAAAAGCTAGATTAGAGGTGAGAGATTGTGCTTTCATATGTTAGTATTCACTTCATAAGCATTTAACTAACCCCCAATAGGACCCGAAAATAAATATCCCTGAACTATTTGCCCAGTTGTATGAAGAGTATGCGTTCCATGTCACATTTTGTACTGATCATTCAGTCCATTAATGGCCTGTCTGCCACTGCTCCCCGATCCGTAACAGAAGGAACAAACTGACCACCAAAGTAGTCCACAGTATGACTGGTGTTTCAAGTCTACGCCCCAGCCTGGGCTCAACAATCGTATTATTGCGCAGCCTCGAGGAAAGATCCTTGGGGGTAGCTCCGCCATCAATTTCCTGATGGCCTCACATGCAGCTAGAAGCGAGCTTGACCACTGGGAAGAGCTAGGAAATCCGGGATGGAACTGGGAGTCGCTTCTTCCGTAATACCGCAAATCTGAGGCATTCATTCCACCTACGAATGAGCAGAAGTCGCTATATGGTACCGGAGGACTTGATTAAAGTTTATACGGTTCTGATGGGCCAATTAAGCTTACTATGCCTATCGGGACAGGGAGGTCTGATGCATCTTGGCAACCCACATTGAAAGCTCTTGGGATTCCCACGGATATAGATCCTAGAGTACGAAATAGCCTGGGAGCATGGCCACTTCTCAAGCTCACTGACTCTACAGGGAAGAGAAGCTATGCGGCGACGGCTTATTATGTCCCTGTTGCTGAGAGGGCCAACCTCACTGTTCTGACGAATGCATTCGTTACCAGGGTGCTCTTGAAACCGCCGAATCAGCCTGGAGGTTTGGCAAAGGCGACAGGGGTATCTTTTCTTATCGACGGCATAGAGCAGACAATTCCTGCTGCCAAAGAAGTTCTTCTCGCCGGCGGCACTTATATGAGTCCTAAGCTTTTACAATTGTCCGGCGTCGGATCACGAATTCTGCTACAAAAATTTGGCATAGATGTCATAGTAGACAATCCGGCGGTGGGAGAAAATCTACATGTAAGTTGAATCCCCCGAGCCATGAACGCGGGCTTGTTTGATACCTGGTAATGTTTGGCGTGGGATTGAGCATGCAATGCCTGGAGAGAGAAACGTTCGGGCCAAAGAAGGAGTAATGGGTGCTGAATCATTTCGGAATCCCAAAATCTTGGACTGGGCCATGAATGAGTGGATAAATGGTCGTGGTGGGCCTCTGTCTTCAGGAGTCAATGGCACAGCCTTTTTATCTTCTCCAATCATCGCGCCTCATGTCGGACAGCCCTCCAACTTCATATCAAATATTGGCCTGGATCGCGACGATGCACATTCTCCATTCTTGCGAAAGCTTCTTGCGAGTGACAACGAAGCCGATCTGCAATTCTGCTTTGCCCCTATTGGCTGGAATCCCAATGAAGGTGGCGAGGCGCTTTCGCGACTGTTCACACACTCCAGCCCTGGTAATTATTTAGCATTTACTGCCGTCCTGGCGCATCCCTTTTCTAGAGGTGCCGTTCATATTGTGTCGCCTGATCCTCAGAGCGCGCCAGCCATTGACCCCAAGTATCTTAATCATCCCGTGGACTTTGAATTGATGGTCCAGGGAGTTCTCTTCATGCAGAAAATTTACGAAACGAAGCCTCTTGCGGACTACTGCCAGGATCTAGACGATGGAAGCGGCAAGAAGATTCAGGATACCTATAACATCCCGGGGCGCATTGATCGAAAGGCCGCCGAAAAGCTTGTCAGAGAGGGAACGATTCCCTCGTGGCATCCTGTCGGCACATGTGCCATGCTACCGAGACAGAACGGCGGAGTGGTTGATCCGCGACTCAAAGTGTATGGAGTTGATAATTTAAGGGTGGTTGATGCTAGTATCATGCCTACTCTTATTCGGGGTAACATTACAAGTGCGGTGTACGCTATAGCGGAAAAGGCTGCGGATTTGATCAAAGCGGATTACAAGCTCTAGTTTATTCTTCAAGATGAATAAAGTGCCATCTATCGCGCGGGAAGATACTGCACCCTAGATTTTGGCAACTATGGTGAAGACAATGCTGGCAAAGGCATCGGTAAAAGTCCCGTCACCCTCTCTTCAATATCATGGTCGTCCACTGGGTTTCTAAAACCACTACAGTTGTCATCAAGAATGTGTATCTCAGAGATTGGTGAACGTAAGCGAGAGATCCTTGAGAAATCCTGGGCATGCTTTCTGTCATGGCCGGCGATCTATCATCTGGCGATGTACGCGTAAAATGTGGACGTAGCCACCATGACGCTGAATGCTGAGGAAGTTGTTGGAACTACATTGTCGGCCAATCTCCCGATTTATCGACTCGAACTTACATTCAAATCGGCTATGGTGTCCGTCCTGAAAGATCAAGATGCGGTTGTGTCTCTTGTTTCACGCTATGCCGTTCACCAGCAGCCACTGACAACTGATGTTGCTATTGAGGCAGGTGTATCCCGCTTTATACCATCGGCCTTTGGTATCGATAGCCGAACGGTAGAAGAAGGTAAGCTCAGCTGCCAAATAGAGCGCAGGATCAAAACACAAAATTACCTTTCCAAGAAGGCAGATCATTACTCGAACTTCTCATGGACGAGGTTGGGCATTGGACTTCTGTTTGACTACGTAAGTCTGTTGAACCTGGTCTCCCAACAGTCTTAGGCTAATGTTCACTGCTCTTCAAAGATATTAAGAATCTCATCGGGGCAGACATAGAGCCGCACTATGACTTTAATCGACAGCGGAAACGAGCCTTTCCAGGCCACAAACTTCGGATTGGCGGCCAAAGCCTCAGTGGCCATCCTACAGCGTCCGAACGAGACGTCCAACCAATACCTGTCAATCGCATCTTTTAATACGACTCAAAAAGAGACTCTGCGCATTCTGGAATCTCGGACCGGTGGCAGTAAGTGGACAGTGAAGCATATTAGCAGTGTCGACTTGGAACACGAGGGCGATTAGAAGCGCACTGCCGGAGACTGGCATGTCCTAGAGTACTTGAAGCTATTTGCCTTTGCTGATGGCGCCGAACACGCGTTGAAAGATGCATAGAGCGTAAATGCGCTATTGGGATTGAATTGGAGAGAGAAGATGTTACGGAGACGCTGAAAATGGTAATGCAGACAAGCTAAATTTGTCTGTATGAAAATGCGTCGTCTGGCAATCGCAACTACTTGTAATCCTTTGTGCCATTCCTACAAAAGACAGCATTTCGTAATACATTGGGGTCGTCACAGGTTTAATGGATGCAGTATGATCTTTGTAGAATTTTCAAATGGTGGTATGTACCTATAGCGAAGTAGAAACATTGAAGAGGAAGCTCCAAATCATGCCAGTGAGATGCATTTCGATTTAACTCTGTGTGCACTCTCCTGGGTAGAGTCAGTATTGTTTCGTTGTATAGACTTTAAAGGGGATCATATCGGGCCTTCCCTCTGTTCCATCATCTCCTTCATCCTATCCTCGGCAGTCTTTAATGAATGCCCACTAGCACCGCTTGTAACACGATCCCATAGTGTCGGTGACCCCTGTTGTTTAGCCTTTTCTTCTTCGCGGCGAAAATACTCCTCCGCAGATCGGATTTACTTAGGGTGAATCGCATCCAACAGTTTGTAGTCTCTCTTGATCAAGCCCTTATTGTATCCAGAATCTCGCCAAAGATGCCAGAAGCCGGTAAAGTTTTCTCTTACTGTCATTGAGTCTGGCTCACCCTTATTTACTTGAACGCCACTTGCGTTTTCGCCTCTGCTGCTCATCGGCCCATCCTTCCAGCGCTCCTCAGATGAAATATTGATGAATTGAGCCTTATGTCCCGTCACATGTTCGAATGCTGCGGCCAATTCTGCATAGTGAACGTGCTCGATGGTCATAGCAAGATCCATCCCATCGGCGCGTTCTTGGTTATCAAACAGCCAGCGAACATACTGCTCACAGTCATCAATTGAGACGTGAGCTATGGCACCATCATTGGTCAGCGGCAGTCGCCACAGGACTTGATGCTCGCCGGTCTTATCGTGCTCGATTTTGAGAGTTACCAGTGTGCCTAGGGCGGTGGCCATTTCAATATAGGGACCGGTGGTGAAGGTGGCCATGCGCATGTTGTAGAATGGCTTGCCCTTATTGCTGGCGTGCTGGCCTAGAATCTACTCAGCTATTCGGCCCTTGCCGTCGTAGTGCCCAGTGCGATACTTTGGGTCGCATCCACCGAGCCTGTACCCATATTCTAGACCACTAAAGACAAAGAACTTGATTCCACTCTCAATGGCCAGCTCGTAGATTCTGGTGGCCCAGAACATCTCGACCTTTCGTCCGTTGTGAAGCCGTCAATATCTACAAAGGTACCATAGCAGTCTTTCAAGCCGGCCCGCACAGTGGCCTCCGAAGTGAGGTTCCCCTGTAACAGATCAACATTTGGGCTCAGGTTCCTAAGTAGCTTTGCTCGACGCGATTGAGTGTCTCTAGTAAGAACGCGGACGATATAGCTACCATCAGAGACTAGACAGCGGACAACTGGGATCCCTTCCGCCGATTAAAAGACCTTTGGAATTGCCATGGCGACAATTTATCGCTTGGGTAGATTTTGAAGATTCAAACTAACATTATAGGCAAGCTATTTGGTGCAGCGAGCATTTTCCAAGAACTCAAAAGTGGTTCCAGCTCAATTTTATTACTTCGTTAAGCTGCATGTATGAGATATCAAGAAATGTACAGTTTCCGTGGCGCTGCTCATCAAACGCCTCAGTTCATCACAGAGTTTGGTAATGGCCGCTTCGACTTCAACTAGTAGTAGCTCTATTCATTACACTTAGCCAAGTCAATTTATCATCTAGGGTTAAGTAGCTTAAGATGAGTAAACAAAATCAAAATAGGAAATCTTAGCGTAAAATCTACAGCTCATGAATATTAATCCATTCGATAATTGCTCTCGTCGAACAGCACATGACTTAAGCGGCGTAGTAATACTTCGTCTCGCTCAATTGAAAATTCTACAGCTTCAGGAATGACATGAGTTGGGGGGAGGGGGGGAATGATTTACAATCATTGGCTTATGCCAATTCCAATAGTGCAAGTCCAGCCAATGATCCTCCCATGATTACAATACCTAATCTCACGGGCAATCGCGCCATAAGAGTTGACTCATTTGGCCCCAAAAACCGACAGGCTGCCTGAACGGAATGTTTGCGACCAGGCGCCTATCAAGTTACAGTTAAAATGCGCTCGGAGCGTCTTGCGCAATTTCTAACGCTAGCCTGGCCCCTTTGAGCTTCTTTGGATCGAATACTCGCAGTGTCATATCTGATTATATTGCGCCCTTCTCACATCTGCGCTGAGATGCCAACCTTTGTTGCGCCATGGAGCCTTTACTTGGATGTCCTCAACTTCAAGAGGCACTTTTCTCAAGGCCATTGGACACCACTGAGGATATGTACAGGGTTGTTAGCTAGACAGCCACTGACAACCGCGACCAATGGGCCATTACCCTGTCTTTACGCCTTTTGTATCCTTTGTCTATCGAGGACTTATTCCCTTATATCCGTCGACATGGCTTGTGACGCGATTACTGCATCCTAGTCATCGCAGGCATAGTCACAAAGACGAACTCACAGTTGGAGAAGTATTCTGCGACTCGTATATTGACGGTTGGGCCCTTACATGAATACGAATGACTGAGTCAGACCCTCTTCATTCATCCTCCCAGTCATCCAGGCAAGGTTCTAGTTCGTGATGCCAAATACAGCGCTGCCGAGCTTGCACTGGCTGCCTGGCACACGCGAGCTACGTTTCCGTTCGTCTCACTGGCGTATAGATGGCATGGGCATGCTTATGCTGGCGAATAGCTATTTGAACTCACTGGCCACGGTCATCCACCTCGGTCTTAGTGCAACCCCAGAAGACGTATCAAAGCGCGCTCCTGCTGCCCGAGGATCGCTCACCCCAAGCTTGGACGATGTCTTGGAATCGTGTGAAGACGACGACAGTACACTAAAGATGTGCGAATGGCTGCAGATGGATTAATTGTACGCTATCAAAAGGGCATTCAAAGTATCGGTCTGCCACTCTCCAACGCAAGCCCAAAGTCCACCCACCACAATAGTGTTAATTTTGACTCTACCAACACAAATCGAATTCTTGAGGCATGCAAGAAGCGTGATTCGTGTGTCAGCGCCGCTATCCAAAGTGCAGTTCTGAGGGTTGCCATTTGCCACGAACAGCATTCCATGGCTAGAAGCTACACGTCTTACTTTTCAACAAATCTTCGTCGCGAAATCTCGCTCCTTAAAATACCGAAGAGTTTGCCGTGGGAATTTCTGCTTTTGGCCCTTCCTTGGCTGTAGAAAACATAATGGAGGAACCTATGACTTTCGAACAGATCATGGCGGTGGTCAATGCTGAGTATTGGCAAGATAGACATGCCTCTTATAACGTGCCCAGATGTCAGCCATCTGGACAAAATCGAGAATGTGATGAAACGCAATCACACATACCATGTCTTGGGAAGTGCTATTCAAGTTGAATACATTGGGCTCATGGTAGAAGTCTACAAGCCTATTGCATTCTTTCACCAATGGACTTTTCGGAACTGCCTTACAACCCAAGTATCGGTGAATGGACCCCGGATGTCTGTAATCTGCATAACGTTTGTCAAAACATTGCCTGAAATGTCTTACCATAGCATACAGTGTAGATACTTGAGACGCTCTACACCTTGCCAAGACACTCGTGCAATGCTACATGAACAACTCCGTTTCTAGCCAAAAAGCTAAGCATCTCTATTGTCTATGATGAAGCTATTAGCATTATCTAAAATAATAAAATAATATTACCCATACAAACTGAAAGCCGCATATAGGAGTAGAATGCAGGTTGCTTGCCAACAGAGATAGAATCAGGTCCCTGTAGTTATAGTAAGTCACCAGCCTCCCAAGCGTTAATAACAAATTCATGCTGCTGAGATTATATGATTGAAATGGCGTTGTGCCCTGTTGTTTGAGTAATACAAAGATGTATTTTACCAAATTCTGCTTACGAACATACAAGGGAGGGCATTTGTAACGATATATGTATTACACATCCTGTACCCCAGTGCGCAGTTACTGCAAGCTGATTAATTGACGAGTGAGTATTCAAATGCGCTTTCTGACGAGCTGACTTACATTGTATCGGTGTACGTATTTTGAGATTTATAATAGCGCCAGGAATGGAGAGAAACGGAAAGTTATTGTAAGCAATGGAAAAATGCAACCTATATACATTGTGTGCATCGTCTATAAAGCATCGATATTGATTGACCTTAATTTTAATGTAACTGTTATATTGGTCAAACTCTAAGTCAACATAACCTCCCCTTTTTGCTTTAGGTCTCTTTCAAGCAAAAGATCCAAAGCCTGACCATGTCCTCTAAACCTGTCATTGCTGTCATTGGCGGCATCGGTGCTCAGGGCACCTCTGTTATTCAAGGTTTTTGCACAAAAAGAAAACCATCAACAGATGCTGACTGCTAACTACTATCTAGCTCTGGCAGAGGGCAACAAGTACACCGTTCTGGGCCTTACAAGATCCGCGTCCCAACCTAATGTTGCAGAGCTTGCCAAACTTCCGAACGTCAAGATTGTAGAAGGGAGCTGCTTTGATGAGCCAACGTTGTTCAAGGTCTTCGAAGAAGCCGAATATGCCTACGTGAACACCAATGGCCCTGTTATCGGCCAGCGAAATGAGACATACTGGGGAATCCGTATGTTCGAGATTGCCCGCTCGTGCGGCATAACCCATTACCAATGGGCATCTCTACCTTATTCTAGTCAGCATAATATCCATTGACCTCAGCTGGTTTTGGTCCTAAAAATTTGATTTAGGCAAGCTTGGAGACTACAATAAACAATTCAGGTGTGGCCATACAGATGGCAAAGGTCGCGTTGCAGATTTTATCAAGTCACAACCCACGACTCCCATGAAGTGGACCATCCACGCCACCGTGCCGTATATCGAGCTCTTATTCAATTTTTTCGGCCCACGCCGCTATCACGAAACCCCCGATGTCTTCAGTTTCACCTCACCCATGGGTGATGTACAAGTTCCTCTGATTTATCTAGATGACATTGGGAGGTACGCGCGCTGGGTTTTCGACCACCCCGAGCGTAGCTCTGGCATGGATCTGCAAGTTTCGAGCCTGAATACTACTTGGGATAACATTGCCAAGGTATTCACCGACGTAACGGGCCAGAAGGCAGAGCATAAGCGGCTCACAATTGAGGAGTTTATCGATCTTTATCCAGGCACCGACAAGCTTTTGGGCAAAGACTTTGACCCGCATGACCCAACTCTGCTACCAATGAAGCAAAACTATTCCGGCATGTTGACAATGCTAGCGTCAGGCAAGGTTCTTGACCTTATCAACTACGAGCTATTGGATGAGATCTTGCCGCATAGGCTAAGAAGCTTGGATGATTGGATGCGTAGAACTGTATATACAGGAGAGTACAAGCAAGTGATCAAGCAAGATTGGTCTCTTGGCGGCAAATAGCATCTTTTCCAAGACTGCGCTTTGAGTAACAGATAGTTTCGATAGTCCAAAATAAATCCCATTTGTGCGGGCAATTCACCGAGTTTCTTTTCAGTCATAGTCCGAACTATTACAACAAGGCAAAAGATTGAAGCGGCAATTCAGCCGCTGAAAAACTACAGTTAGTGGAAGGTAACTAGAATCTAGAGTGTATATATCACTAGAAGCTCGTCGAAATTAATTTCGCCTTACTATAATACATCTTCTACTAGGTCACCCCCAGTTACCAACCTCGGCCAAGCAAAGGGGCGCTCGTGGCCAAGATATAGTGGGGCAATCTCATCGCGTTGTCATCCCATATCATAATCTGTCCTTCGTATCAGCCCAGGTGATAGTAGGTGACTATGAGGTAAGTTCCAGGGAGCTAACATGGCTCTATTGCGTGCGCGCTACTATTCAACGGCTGACACGAGACTCGGTATCAGCCTTGGCTGCTTCGCATAGTCGCTTCTCGACTGGTCAATGAAGTGGCATTTAATTTGGAGGTAGGCTCATAATCGCATTTTACTAATGTAAGGGAGATGAGGTTTGGTAGTTTGAAGCAAAGTCGGTGTTAAGGCAGGCGGTGTTGGGGTTGAAGGCTTGATATTTATGCTTGGGATGAATTAACTACAGTCGATGGCGAGAATTTCTTTGTTTACATTCCAAAGTTAGCATGCCTGGTAAGTTGAGACATCGACCTGTACATTGTAGCAACTGAGAGGTTTTGCCTTCGGCAAGAGACACTTGAGTTGTAAACCTCCCGGACCTCCTTAGCTATGTCCAATGCAGAGGCAGACGCAGTTTTAGGATGCAACGAACGGCCATTTCTCGATACAAAACATGGAAATACAGTTAGTGTATGTAAGTAGATGGAAGTAAGCTATACGAACCGTGAGCTCGTTGCGCAAGTCGATTATGTGTACGCTTCCTGGCAGCCTTATCCGCAATAAAAATCCAGTCCTCTTCGGACGAGCGAGTATACTGTTGCCATTGCCGATGCATTATTACTGAAGTTGTTTCTTCAAGCTGTCTTGAATACGTCGTAAGGTGATGATTGGGTGATATTCTGATCTTTCCATTGTATTTCAACTTTCTGACCGTTCTGACCTTTCTAACCATTATGACAATTCTAACGATTCTGACTTTTCAACCTTTCTGACGTTTCTGACGTTTCTGACTTTATTACAGATGTTAGGGGCTCCTCGGACTCTTCGGACTCTTCGGACATTCCATTAATACAACCAAGTGCAAGCAAAGCGAACTTAGGGTTAGTGCCAGCATTGTCTTTGGCCGTCCAGCAAAGGCACTGTCGGTTCAAACCGCTTGGAGGGTTAAATTCCCAGGATACTAGTGGCAGTAGACCCTATAGATATATAAAGAAATAGCATTAAATTGCCGACTGAGTTTGAAGTAAAAGCTAAAGGCACTAAGAGTTATATACTATGAAGTATGTATTTAGTATAATTTTAATAAAAATATTTCTTTATATTTAAATTGAATGCATCTAGTATAAGTTTATATCTTTTTATAATGCTTCAATAAATTTTAGTTACTTTGTACTATTAAATATCGATTACTAAGCCCGCAAAAGAAATTTCAGATGGCTTTCAACAAGTACTTGCCTACTAATAAATCGCGTATACAAAGCTACACAGCCATCTCTCTCCAATGGAGCCAGTTGGTGCTGCTTCCAAAACGTCGACAAACGACGCGGTTAAAAGGCGCGCATGTGCTAACTGCACTGCTGCGAAAACCAAATGTGCACGACGTGCCGGTGACCGCCACTGCGAAAGATGCAGTCGCCTTGGAAAACATTGCATCTATTTCGATCTGCCTCAGACAAGGCGCAAGCAACGGATGACCAGGTAAGCTTCGCTTGCTCGTCCGTCGGTTGTCAGCCATGAGACAATGCTTCTACACATATTGATACAAGTCTGATTACTTATCTTACATCGCGCTCTACAGACGGCTCGAAGGACTTGAGTCCAGGTTTGATGGCCTTGTAGCACAGCTGTCTGCGCCTCCTAAGGAAGGCAGCAGCAGCAGTTTCACAGATGACGCGATTTCATCGCCGAGCTTCAGGCCAGTTGACCGACCGGTCCCAAGTTCTGCTCTTCCTCTACCTGCAGCGGATCGTTCGGGACCTTTGCAGTCAACTTCCTGGACATCGGCAATCCCTCCACCACATATAGGAATACCTATGTTCACAACTGGCGTTTCTAGCGGCTACGTCGACATTCTTAGTCGAGGCATCCTGACCGAAGAGCGTGCAGAGGTGTTACTGGCGGACTTTAGGCTTCACCACACACCTCTATTCCCATTTGTTGTCCTGAGCTCCGAGACGACGGCAAGTAAAATGCGCCAGGAATCGCCTCTACTTTTTCTTGTGGCCATATCAATTGCCCTCTGCACAGAACCACCGCTACAGAAGCTTCTCGGTGAGGAGTTTCAGGCTATAATTAGTTCGCAGCTCATGAAGCAGGTTGACCGTAGCTTGGACGCTCTGCAAGCTCTTCTAGCTTTCACAGCTTGGAATCATTATTTCACCGTGCCTCAAGGCCATTCGCAGCTCTTTCTTCAGACACAGCTATGCGTTACTTCAGTCTATCATCTGAATCTCGACATGGGGGGCGCGACAACCCCGACAGAGATCCGCGCACTCCTAGGAACATACTATTTGTCAGCCTGGTAGGTGTTGCAATATTACCACGGCATTCCCATCACACGATTCTTTGTTGTAAATCTCCGACTGGCTAGCTAATTAATAGCATTGCTACTGGAAGTGTTTCTAGAGCGCTTCGAAGGTCGCATGTAATGAAGTACAGCAAGCGTATAGAAGAGTACTGCGATCGCCTTGCGACGGCTCAAGAATACGAAACAGATCGATTGATCAGGCCACTTGTGCTTTCGGAGTCACTTTGTTGCCGAGTTAGCGACACCTTTCGCTATGACGACTTGGATGCTAACAATTCAATACGTGGCAATGCGGCCGTTCGCGCCATGGTTGACGGTTTCCTGAACGAGCTAGAGCTTATTAAGATGCTCTCTGCAACAGGTACGCCCCCGAGGGCTTGCAAACGCCCAAAAGACTCGTTCTACCAAATCAGAAACCGAATACTAACTAACAACTCAAAGATACGAGTCTCACTGAGATAGAGTTCAGCTACATTCAATCCTACATACAAGAGGGGGCATTCCACCACGAACTCTGGGATACTGAATCACTGCCGGCGGCCCAGGATAAAGCGCAGTCCAGAAGAGCCCATGGCGGTGAGCTACTTGTTTGCAGCCCCGTCAGAGCCACGATGTTGTGGCGGATGCTGGATTCCAATAAGACTTGCATACGCCACTTTTTGGCCACAGCCGAGACGACAATGCTTCGCATGCCACATACTGTGATTTTGAGGCTTTGTTATGTACTTGCCAACCTTATCAGGCTCACATTTACCAGTATAGATGGCTCTTCAATGCCATCAAAGTCGGAGGCAGCTTTTATTTCTTCCCAGCAATATCTATACAGGTCCAACATTGCCCATCCAATTGCGCAGCCTATATCTGAAAGTGCCAACACTTTACACCTCATCGAAGAGATGGCTGCAAAAGTTGAAACATGCTTAAAATCTCCTTTCGCCGCTCTCGATGGTAGCAATGCCATAGTAAATGGCTTTGCATTGAAGCTGAAGAGACTTTCCAGCGCATACCGCAGCAAACTTCAGAGCACCAATGCAGGCTTTTTCCCCTCGTCAGGTGGCACTGAACCTATGGTTGACTGCCTTGAAAATGGAAACTTAGGACTAGCCCGTCCTGTGCAGGTAGATCAGCTTCAGACAAACAACCCTTTGGATGGAAGACAGACTGAAACTACCTCGGAAAGGACAGCAGATGCACAATCGCACTTCTGGACGCTTCCCGAAGAGGCGCAAGCATTTGACTTTGATGAACGGGAGTGGGAGTCCATTTTGGCATCTTTCACTCTGCCAGTGTGAAGACCTCACGGCCTTTGGTAGTCTAACTTGTTAAAGGAGACGCATAGTAAAATAATGTCGATTTTGAGTTGAGGCCAGAGAAAATAGGTCAACACAAGCTACATACTTCAGTAATTCAGCGGTCATGACAACTCGTGTTTGAAGAAGGTCCTTAGTAGCATCAAGGAGATTTCGTGAAAATTGTAAAATTTTCAGTTCGTCTTGCATTTTGAAACAATAATTGTACAACCAGATCTTCTATGGGGCACGTTGACAAGTCAAAAGCAAATTTACTCTTCTATCAGACCTGTAGCATTCGCTGTTTGATCAGGAGGATGAGCTCTTTGAGAGGCTTTCTTTGGAAAGCCAAAGCTCCGTCAGCGTCAAATTCTAGTCCATCAATGAGGTCACCTGGCCCCGAGCCATCTCCAGCCAGCTTTGCCACTGTCAATGCATACGCCGCCCTTGCGTTGCCCGCCGCCAATGCGATTCTCCTTTCTCTGCTCATCTGATCACTGCTTTTATACTGCACATTCATCTCGATACCGAATACTTCGTCGATGGCTTTGACCAACTCGTTGCCTGTCGTCCTCACCTCAGCAATTGGAATCCGTTTATTCTTCGTAGCTTCTTCAGGCAGCTTCAGCACAGCAATCACTGATGCGGCGATAAAGTCGGTTGAGCAAGCAGTGAAAAAGGCATCGCCGTCGTCAACCAGAGTCGATTTTCGACCCCGTATGTCGTAGGCTCCAAACAGAGCGGTCTCCAGGAACACATCAAGAAACATGCTTGTTAGGATGCCCGTGTAGCTAGTAGGGTTACCAGCCTCTGCGAGCATTTTGTATCGTTGTGCAAGCACGAATGGGTAGGCATCGGGCCATTCATCTTGAAAAAGCGCCTGCGCCGCGGGGTGTAGCATGTCCAGAGTGTACTGGGAGGGAATAATGCGTCTTACAGAGGCTTCTTGAGCCGCTGATAAAAGTAAGGGATCAACTTGCATAGCAATACTCCCCGCTAGAGCAGCAATAAGTACATCGTGACCCTTGAGGCTTTGTACCAAAGCTGGATGGTCATTGTACTCGACTGAGACAACTGAAGGCTTGTTTGGTGACGACAGAGGAAGTCCGGCTGATGACAGAAAGCTCTCTGCTCCGTTTGTCTTCGACCGTGTGAGAACAGTTACCTGGAAGACGAGATCGGCGGATTCCAGAAGGTTTCGGAGAATCCGGGCGCCAAGATTGCCAGATGCACCAGCAAGAACGACTTTCTTGAATGTCATGTCGCCTTTGAAGAAATTGAACAACAATCGAAACACTGCAGAGGAGATCAGACTATAGCTCAGTGTCTACCAGTGTTTTGTATACCGAATCTAGCATTGACTTGACAAGCCTATGAAGTGTGCTAATACGGGAGCAGTCCCATATCTACCTTCTATTTATGCAGCAATGATCATTAGTAACTTCCATCGCATTATTGATAGCGAAGCCCCCTACAGTCAACAGTCGCTAGGCCTATAATCCTACTGCTACTCATTTTCCCAAAACATCTACAACCTTGCGGTGCTAGTGCAAGAGCTCAGACGGAACCCGGCGGCTCCAACGGAGCTTCCGAGCAGCCGACCCGATCTTTTAGTCTAATACTACCTACATAAGCAGTCAAACAACAACTTGGATCTGTGGAGTGGAACACTTTACAGGGTAAACACAAAAGGTTATCAGCACACAGAAGCACATAATACGCACATGTCAACCTAGCTCAAGTCCTAGTAACATTGCAATCATTATCCCCATGTAAGCACGAATTGATTCTACAGACTCTCTTATTTTCCAGCTCGCTTGACAAGGGAAACTAGATCCCGGCGACTTTTTCCGTCCTGCTTGTCGGACCGAGCTGGGCTTTTCGCTCCGTCGGCCGTCGGCCATCGGGCCCTCCGTGCTTTGTATCTAATAGTAGCATGTATCGCGGGACTTATCAGCAAGGACTACTAGTAAAACAAGAAATGGGACTCAGAGCTCTAGGTCGCGAAACTCCATAGATGGAGATATGTTTCATATTTACTAACTCTATTTGTAAATATTTATAAGCTACATCGGATATGTTATTGTTATTATGAGCGGTATTGTTTATAACAACAAAATATAGCTGGAACGACTGTTGGATGCCTATAAAAGAGTGATATCACCCTCTCAACGGATCACTTCAATCGACGCACGCTCACACAGTTCTAGAAAGCACATCGCTCTTTATCAAAGCATAAACAACAAAAATGGCTCCAAAGATCTACGCTATCCCGAAGGGCTCTCTGATTCTTGTCACTGGCGCTAACAGCTACATTGGCTCGCATATTATTGATCTCTTATTAGAGCTGGGTTACAATGTCCGCGGGACTGTGCGATCCCCAAAACCGTGGCTCAACGAACTTTTTGAGAAGAAATTCGGCAACAATCGTTTCGAAACTGCCATTATACCTGTGCTAGAAAAAGAGGGCGCCCTTGACGACACGATGAGTGGAGTGTCAGGAATAGTACACGTTGTAAGTACAGGTACAGGTGCATATGATATCAATAATGACAGAAACTAATTGCTTGAGACAGGCTACTGACACGTCCCTGAATCCTGACGCCAATGAGGTCATTCCAAACGTCATAAAAGGGGTTCAAAATATTCTTGGGGCTGCTTCGAAGCAGCTATCTGTCAAACGATTTGTCTTGACCTCTTCGTCAAGTGCTGCCTATTTCGCAAATCCCAGCCAGGAAGTTATCATCACCGAGGGTATGCATAGCGATCTAAAAGAACACTCTTCCTTGGCAAATTTGGATCTAATCGTGCTTCAGAGACTTGGAATGAAGTAGCGCTTCAAGCAGCTTACAGCTCATCCACGCCACCTGAACAAAAGCCTTTTATAGTCTACGCAGCGTCTAAGTTGGAGAGTGAACGTACAGCTTGGAGCTGGTTCAAGAATAGTCAACCCAAATTCGAGATGAACACGGTTGTACCGTGCATGAACGTAAGTAACCATCAATATCTCTCTTTCTTCTTACTAAATCTCAAGACTAGATTGGTCAAATTCTCTCCCCCAACATACAAGCGTCGACTATGGGTATAACTCGCAAGCTGCTTGAGAATGACGATACAGCTTTCAAGTTGCTGCCCTCACGTGAGTTCTGCATTGATTAAGTAAAACCGGGGTACTGACAATGATAGAATCGTATGTGGATGTGCGAGATACGGCACGTCTCCATGTCATCGCTCTTCTTGACCCAGCGGTTACATCCGAGCGAATTTTTGCTTGCGGAGTTCCCTACAAATGGACTGACGTAGTCGCCATCTTTCGCAAAGCCCGCCCACATAGACAGGTTCCTAACCCACCAAAGGATGATGCCCTTGACTTGAGTGTGGTAAAGCCTGGCAAGAGGGCAGAGGAGCTACTGGAAAGTTTTTATGGAAAGTCTGGATGGACTAAGCTTGAGGACAGCCTTTTGGCTGCGATAGTTGACATTGAGTAACGGAGTAAATATTACTCTATATTATCTAAAAGACAACGTACTGTATTTATGTTAATGAGTACCACGCGATAATAAATTGTCTCTGGACAATTGTTTATTTCATCCGATAGGCAGCCCTATACTAACTATCTAGTATACAATTTATTACAAGACTAGCTTTTGCTTCTAACCAGGCTATCTAATTAATAGAAAACATACAACTGGAAGAATAAAAGAGAAACCAGTAAGTAGTATATAAAAGAGCTGGCTTTATATTACCAACCGTTGCCCATTGATTTCATCTGCATATTATAGGTGGCTAGTTCAAGCTTTGGCAGGCCAATCAGCCTGAGGTGCATTATCTTAACTTAAGTCCTCTGCCTTGAGCCAACCTGGTGGGGCGCCTCAATAAGCTGTAGAGGGCCTGGTTACCGGAAGCCGTATAGTCAAGCAAGCGTAAATACAGAAGAAGCTATGGGAACCCTGCTATGTTGTAGGATGAGGAATCAAATAGTCCACGGCTCCTTTCAATTCCTTACTAGTCATGTAACTATGAGTAATTGTCAATCTGACCGTGCAGCGCCCCCGCAGCTCAACACACCATAGCGCCTCCGACTTAACTTCACTTCTGGGCTGTGGGGGTAGTAGAGCCCTGAATAAGCCTATTCCGGTATTTGAAAAGGTATATAAGAACCATAGATATCTAACACAGATTATTCGGCAAAGCTATAAGACTATAGTCCAGTGATTCCTTGAAACGCGACAGTTCAGCATGGAACAAGGCAAGATTGTACCCGATCCTCCCAAATATGACCGAAGGTATGTCTTGAAAGCTAGCAGAGCCAAAGAACTTAATACAACTCTTTTGCTCGCTGCCCCATCTGATGACACCCGGCTGATATATATTGGCAGTCGACCACTTCCGACCGTCGAGCTTGTATACCAGAATCAGCTACCAAACTGCCCTGGAAAATCTAGCGTCGGTCTCTTGGTTACCTACCCTCCCCGCGGCTCTACACCTCCTCACCGCCATGGAGGAGCTTCTGTATGTGCATTCGTCGTCGAGGGCACGGTACTCACCAAGATGAACGACGGGCCGACTCGTATGGTTGAGCAGGGTGGAAGCTGGTTTGAGGCCCCAGGTTGCCACCACAAGGTCAGCGAAAACGACAGTGCCACGGAATTCGCCAAGCTGCTAGCGACGATGATTGTGGATACAGATGTTGTGGAGAAGGGTGGAGTCGCCGCCTTAGTGGTTTACGACGACGAATATAAAGACGTTGGGCTCAAAGCGTAATCTTTCTGGACGACAGCAAGCCAACCTAGGCTAGGAGTGGGCCTATCGCTCACAAAGTAGAGAAATTAGTTTTAGCGCTGATTTCTCAGGCGGTTAAAGAGTTAGTAACACATTATAGTCCAACTGTGCCAACCTATTAATATTGAAGAATTATTGAATCGACCGATTTTTGCATTGCTTCCACCCTTGTGATAAGCTTGTATAGCCTGCAGAAATTATGTATTTCTTTTTTTTTTTTAATTCTCAGTCCTCTCTTGTCGAAGCCTTTCTGAAAATGTGTTACGTTGTTCCGACACCCCAGTTGTAAACATTAAATAGAAGGAATGCACACAACTAAAGTCAAACAAAGCAAGTCTTCGGCGAAAAACATAAACAAATAATGCAAATATAACATAGTAGTGAATTCGTAGGTAATATAATATCTATTGACTTTAATTTTGGTCTTAGCCAGTAGTAAATTCTTACAGACCAGGCCCCTTTACCACAATCTTCCCATGAGCGTGGCCCGTCTCGCCCTGCTTAAAGGCATTCACCACATCGGTAAAATCATAGACGGCGCCGATGACCGCTTTCAGCTTGCCCTCGTTAAGCAAATTACCAATCTCCGTCAACTGCTGTACATTCATGTCAACAATAAAGAAAACCACCGTCCGTCCGTCCTCCTTTCTAAAGAAAGGTTCCCGAAAGCTATCCCTCACAGATTCCTTGCTCAGATCCCCGACCGTTGTGTCCACGATGTTGATAATTATGCCGTCTTCGCTAACAACCTTCAGGGCCTGCTTCGTCACTTCATCGCCTACGGCGTTGAAGACAACATCGACATTCTCTGAAGCAAGAACAGACTCTAGCTTAGCCTCTTTGTAGTTTATAACTTGGTTTACGCCAAGCGACTTGAGGAGCTTGAAACTTTGTTCAGACGCGGCCGTGGCGATAACTCGAGCTCCGACCATTTTGCCCATCTGGATGGCCCAGATGGCAGTTGGACCCGTCCCTCCGGCAACTAGTAGGGTCTGGCCAGCTTTGAGTTTTGCGTGGTCGAACAAGCCCTGCCATGCGGTAAGAGCGGCAAGTGGCACCGATGCAGCCTCGACGTGGCTTAGATTCTGAGGCTTGGGGATCATTTTAGAGAAATGAGCCTTGGCATATTCAGCCATGCCGCCGTCCGTGCTGTGCTTGCTGGAGAAGGCCTTAGTTACAAAGACCATAACTTCAGTGCCAACCTTAAGGCCCTCCGGTACTTTTGACCCCACTTTTACTATAACCCCAGAGTAGTCCTCTCCAGGGATAGGGGTCTTATATGTACCGTCCTCCTTCTCGTAGAGCTGCCAGTAGAGCTCCATCCAGATAAGACCTGCAGCGTAGACTTTGACAAGGACCTCATCATCGTCGATCTCTGGTATGTCTGCTTTGACGATCTTGAGCTTCTCCGTGCCGCCAGGAGGGTGATGGTGCCAAGCCTGCATGATGTAGAGTAGAGTGTGTCGAGAAATTTAAGCTGAAACAAAGAAAGCTTTGGCTCTGATGGATTGAAGGATTTGCTACTATGTGGTGCGTGTTCTATATCTGCATCTATTATAGCAAGCGTGACTCTCCGTTCCCTCGGTATTTATATTTTTTGGGCTCTAAGATGTCCGATTCAGCGAATCTCATCAGCCTCCGTACGTCACGGAGTCTCCGCTTACACAAAGCCGGACGACGAGGCCCAGCAGTAGAGAACGTGCAAGTTCACGTCATCCGCCATTGTTGAGTACTATTTTGGGCAATTGATACTAGGCTGCTATCTGGCAGTAAGGCAATAATGACGCTGCTCGCCGTTGGTCCTAGCAATACGAACTGGAACTATTAATGTTGACTGCATTGGGTAGTTTAGTGGGAAAGGATAAAATATTCCTAATCGGACAAAATCGGAGTGCTGATAAATTATATACCTAGCTGGATTGTGCATGCAATTGCGAGGTCGCAAAGGCTCATACCCCTTGGAACAGATTTTGATGCGAGGAGCTCTGCAACTCGGAAAGCCAGCAACCCACAACCAGACGCGGCAGCAAGGAACGGAAACAGTTCAGCAAATGACACGCCGTTCGACATCCGACAACGCTAATCTCCACCCATGTCCATGCCCATGTCCATGTTTCGTCTCTTTCGGGAACTAAAATGGGATTCCTCAACATTTAGCGTGGACTTGCGAGTTTAGCATAAAGCGATGGCTTACACCCCCCAGCTTGACAATGCAACTAGTTAGAGTTGATATTTTTATTTAAGCTAAATTTACCGTTGACATCAGACTTTATACGTTACCACGAGAATATCGGCGGCTTTCGCACACTGTTTCTATATAGAGGTTCCGCAAGGCTGGTTAGCGCTAACTCTACCATTGCGAGGGCCTTCTTAGTAATGACTAAGAGAAGTAGAATTTTTCATTAGGTTGATCAGCTATCACCTCTATTACCTTCGATAGTGGGTATGTCTCGCGGGCTGAAGCTCTCTAACCGACCGGATTTCTTTTCCTCGCTTTCAGCAAACAACATATCGAACTCGTAGCGCTTTGCTTAGTCGACTACAGCCTAACTACTATGCTACGCAGCGAAAAGCCCACGTAGTTAGCATAGGTACGCTGTTTTGCTCTCTCTAGAGTGCGCGACACAGTGCCTAAGCTTGCTGAACTTTATGGATATAATTCGCCACTAGTGTGGCCACCCATCTGCAACGCCTTTGTTGTAGTTTGTTTCGGCGAGCCCTGGGATGCACTAAAGACTAAGTTTAGTTTGCAACTTGATTATATCAGCAGCGTGCCATTGATTCGTCACGAACTGAAATCAACCGCCACCCATGCATGGTGTATTTCCTGGATTCCGTAAACCTCATCCACTCCCATTGTCAACAATTGGTAGCTGTCAATCACGAGGGCTATGGAGAATAGAAGCGATCAGTCTCACTACAAGAGTAATGCAAAAGAGGAAACTAAATCGCGCAAGCGAGAGTCAATCCAGCAGCGGAGACACCGTATCTTGGGCACCGCATTCGCCCGGAGTACCAAAACCACAGATCAGGTCGCTACGGATCGGGGTGCGTAATGTACATCAATTGTCACTCATTAATTGCTAAAGGATCGGTGAAGGCGCCTTATACGAATCAGATTACAGTAGGCGCAGACACCAGGTGCGCCGAGCCCAGCGGTATCACCGTCAGCGGACATTGGACTACATTGATGACCTCGAGACGGAAATTATTCGTTTAAGAGGGTTACATGAAAATACGCGGAGCGGAGATAGTAATGAGCCGTGCTCACAAGATTTAGCCAAGAATGGCGCTCCAAGCCTTGGCAATATGAGTGTGAGTGTCCTTGTCGAGGCTTTTGACGGCCAGATTGCGCCTGGAGTACGCGTGGCCAGTCACTCAGCGAGTGTATCTCCCTACCAACCAACACGCATCTCTAAGCCAAGCGATCGTAAGTCACATCTCATGCAGGGCTCTGCATTTCAGCTCCAGTGCACTAAGGATATTCGGCCTTGAGGGCCCTGTGTAGCCACTTCGACCCCCTTGAACCTAGAGTTCGTCGATCCTTTGACCAGGATGCTCTTCTACAATTGTTGGTCTTGCTTAACACGCGCTCTCATCCTTATTTCTTGACTTCATTCTGACATGATTAAAGTCTCTCAAAATATCGCACCCACCCTTGTCGTCTTCGACGGGCCATCAAATGGATTCAGATGCCATATGCTTCCTCTTGCATGGGATTCAGAGATGGTTCGGTATGCCCTACTGGCTTTATCAGCAAATCATATGCGATTCAAGCGCCCCCAGCTTTTGCCGCTGGCCCTGGGCTTTCAATCAATGGCCATCGAGCAACTCTCTGAAATGTCCAAGACGAATGATCCTAATGGTGACACGAGAGTAGCCGTTTTGGCTACCATCATTCTCCTACTCATCACTGATATGATGAATGGCGGACCCCAATTTGATCTTTTATTCGGCATGGTAACGTCGTGGATAGATGCAACAAACTGTGGGTCTGTTCCTCTTACGCATCGAACGCATCACTCAGACATGGAAGTTTTCCTTCTTGGCCAACTTGACATGTAAGTTGTAAGATTCCCGAACCATGGTGTACAGGGCTGATGCTTTTGGATAGGGTACGCCGTTATGCAAAACCCCTGATGACCGAGCGATTTGCCATACGTGAGCAGCATGGCTGTACTCCCCTTACTGTTCCTACCGGCACGCTCAGAGATAAGTTGACTCGAATTTTCAAGTCGATAAGCGAGGCCATCAAGTACGCCTGCTATATCTATTTTTATCATGTAATGAACGATACACTGCCTCCTGATCTTGAGGACGTCCTTATTAAAATAAAGGATACTACTCGACACATACCCCCATATGCCCCTGGCGAAAATAGCTTAGCCTGGGTATACTTTATTGCTGCTGCTGAGAGTTCTGTCCCTACCAAGCGTATATACTTTACAAGACAACTCATGGGTCTCTTCGAGAGAGGAAGTTTTAGCAACCCAACGCCCGCCTTTGTCATGCTGCACCATATTTGGAATTGCCATGACTTTGGTAGAAGCTGGACCAAGTACCTTAGAGGCCAAGATTCTTTTCCTGTCACGCAGTCCCCTGGTTGAACCCCGTTGACGGTGTTAAATCGGGATTCAACGATTCGCTCCATCGCCGTATGGAAATGAGTCCAGTTGTTTAAGGATTCAACTTTGACAAACAAACTGATTGTGTGAGAGGCCTGGTCGTTATGATCTTGGTAGGAGAAGCCATCCAGGGCGATGGCGATGAAGCTGTTGAAATTTGGCTTTTGCTATGAATGTGGAGAAAGCGGCTAGGTCTGCTGGATGACAGATTACCGCAGGGCTATAGAATATAATGAGCCTACCATCCTAAAGAAGTGATGACTCCTACCGCGTGTGCAAAAACATGATCCATGAATCGGGTTGGGTATCAGATCTCATTCTCGACGGCAAATTAAGACAGAGGGATGTTGTATGGGTAGTTCTTGTCTCAGTGAGTTTATAAATTACACCTGAGTCAAATGCTGAATTTTCCATGGAATGCCCTAGAATGCATATGAATCAGTCCCAAGAAGCTGACTGATCAAAATTCATGTGTTTAGGTGCTCTCCGAAAGCGGTAATCTAGTAACTAGTCATTCAACACTTTCGTGACTAATTATTAGTGGACTTCTAGGAGCACAACAATCTATGACAAATTCATGGATACCAGCCCACAAACTAGGTCACTCTATGCCTGCATCAGGGCTTGTTGTTTGTTCGTCTTTCAATCAGCAGTGCTCGCACTGCTAAGTATTCCCAGCTGCTGGAGTGCAGTCAGCGCACCCTCCTCGGCCACTTCCTCGATGATTTTGCCGTCCCTCAAGGTATAAATTGTTGTGCCAGAGAATTGGATTACCCTGCCCGTATTCTGGCCTTGGAGCCGGCCGATTGGCAGGTCATCGAACGCAGGACCAGTATGTTTGCCGCCACCAATCCAGCGTACCACCACATAGTCATTTTCTGCTATCATGGGAATTGATCCATATGCATGGATTACGAAATCGGGAAAAGCCTGTCGTAATGTTAGTTATTTCGTGGTCGATATTGGTTATGACGACTCGCTGGGGTTGAAGGTAAAGGCTTGCCTCTCTAAAATCCAGTATCATCTTCTTCACTTGAGCTTTTCCTTGCCTTCGGCCGTGTAAGGGGCAGTCAGACACAAAGTCGTCAGCGCAAAGTTTATCCACAACATCTGTATTACCATTGCCCCAGAATTCGGTTGTGTATTCAGACACCACCTGCTTGTTCTTTTCTCGTGTGGATTGCTCTTCCTCGAGTGACATCGTGACTGAATTTTCTGTCAGTATTCCAACCCTGGTTTAATGATGTTCCAGTTGTTTGAGATATTACTGTAAGAGGAGAGGAGGAAATGACTTGGCCAAAGGTCAAACAGTTGCGTTTGACTCAGTTAAGGTAGTGGAGTCAGCGTCACGTGACCTAAGAGGTAACTATTGGTATGGCTGATCAACTGTAATAGATGTCTTTAGACTATGGCTAAATGTTGAAATAGTGCTAGTACACTAGAAGCTACTAAATATAAGATATATATATAGCTCTTCTATATAAATCTATTACTTTCTAATAGTGAATATCTAATATAAATATTTTATTATTATAGTTCCTTTTAGTTTTTTTCTTATATCCGAATACATTTAGTTACAAGAAGCTAGTGTTACTAATAACTTTAAGACCTTGGCCTTTTTTTTTCTTGCCTTCATACAAAAATGCAACAACTTACAAAAGCAGTCAAATTAAATAAAGATGGCTACTACACAAAAAGAACTTCTCGATCGAACTTATACCTTTTTCCTCTCAAAGGGGTCCCAGGGCCAATCACATATTTTGCAAGAGGTACCCTTTGGCCTTTTTGATAATTTGACAAGACAGCGGAGGAGCGGTCAAAAGTCTAGAGCAGGCTGCGAAAATTGCAAACAGCGTCGAGTCAAGGTTCTTCTATACTCAGTAAATCCTGCATCTCCATTAAGGCTAACGCCAGGCTAGTGCGACGAATCTGTGCCATGTTCCAGGTGCGTTAGAAGAGGCCAGCTTTGTCGAAGCAAGCGACGGTTGCAGTATGAGACAAGTTCGTTGGCTATAAAACCACTGGTTGAATCGGCCTTACCGGGAGTTGGGTCAACCAATGCTGGTGTAAACCTCGTACATCTGGAGTTGTTCCACCATTTCCTAACGCACACGGTGTCGACGCTTACTCTGACTCCAGATGTGTGGCGTTCCTGTATTCCTCTGTCGTTCCACTTTGACTTCCTGGCAAATATCATGCTCTCTTTAGCGGCAAGACATATTGCATTCCTTCGTTCGGAGAACAATGACTATAACATGGTTGCTGCTCGCCATCTTGGCTTGTGCCTTACAAGTTTTCATGCAGCACTGCAACGGGACCTCGGTACTGTTCAGATTGATGCCTTCATAGCCACTTCTCTGCTTCTACTGCACGTGGTGTGGACAGATTTTGAAATCTGTCGTACCAGGCCTGACGGAGTACAGGTGTACGACCCGGCGAGAGATGGCATTTTTACATTCGCCTCGAGTTTAAAGGGAATGTTTCTACATGTTCTACCTCGCTGGCCTGGCAATCTAGAGGAGTCAGTCTTCCTGCCCCATCTTCGAAAAGACCCTTGTATGAGCCTTGGAAGAGCCTTGAAGGCGAGTGGCTCAGACAATAGGATCTCACAACATCCTCATGACGAACGGCTTGCAAAAGCTGCTCACCTGATCAACATCCTCGATTCCTGCGTTTCCGTTCAGACAGCGCAACACGGAATGACTCTGGAGGCCGTCCTATTCTCAGACTTGACTAGGTCGATTCTCAGTTTTCCAATACTATGTCGAGGAGCCTTTGCGTCAAAGGTACAAAATGGCGATCCTCAGGCATTAACCATGCTTTGCCAATTTTACCGAGCCGTTGAAATACTGCTACCGCATGAGCAGGGTTGGTGGGCTCAGAAACGAGCTAGGGCTTCTATAGAGGGTTTGTTAGAGTATATCCCAAAGGACGCTTTTGGGTTAACGGTGAGATAGCAGTTGGTATTGCAATTAGACCGAAGATGTCACACATGTTCAATTCAAGGTAGCAAGAGGAGCAAGGCCTCGTAGTGACTGATTGTTGATCCCTATCTCAGATTCTGTCGGGTGTGATAGCATCTAACTGCGATCTCGGAATTTGGATTATCTCCATGCACTATCTCCAGGCACCAAAGGATCTATCTTGTATCCAGGTACGTTTCGTTGTCTAGGTCACTAGTGTATTGCCGCACTTCCTATTTAGGCTCGTATCGCTTGGAATGGTTTAGCCTCTTACCTCACGGTGTCCGCTCCTCTAACAGACATAAAAAGACTCGAGCCAAGCAGTATTGACATATCCATTTACGTCTCCTAAGTTTTCATTGATAACACTACAAATTCATGGCATATTAGCTTGAACTGTCTTTTGACATGACTGAATTATCCCTTATCAGAACCTTCAACAGCAAAGTTGCTTCGGTCTTTCCCTCTGGCCTCACTGCTGTCTTCATTGGAGGAACCAGCGGCGTGGGTGAGTACACGCTTAAAGCTTTGAGCAAATACGTACCAAGATCACGATTTTACATTATTGGTCGCTCGAAAGAGTCCGCGGACCGTATCATAAGGGAATGTACTGAGCATGGCCACGAATGCCGCTTTGAGTTTATAAAAGCCGACATCAGTCAGTTAAAGCATGTCGATAGTGTCAGTCGCCAGATAATGGCCAAAGAAGACTCAATCAATCTTCTATTTCAGACACAAGGAACCATGGCTTTCAAGACAAGTAAGTGCATTACGCTTGTGCTATAAGAGCCGCGATTAATAGCAATGCTAGCCACTGCAGATGGACTTCCTCTGACTGCCGCTCTCGGGATTCATACCCGAATCCGCTTCATCCAAAATCTCCTCCCATTAATACAACGCGCCAAAGGGCTCAAACGTGTTGTTTCGGTTGGAGCGGCTACGTGTGAGGGTGACATTGACCTTGATAATATTCTCGCTGTTGGTGTTCCTCTCCTTCAATTTCGCGATCAATTAGCCTCTGTGATGACACTTGCACTGGAGCACTTGTCCGAGGAGGCACCCGATGTCAGCTTTGTGCACACGTGCCCTGGTGTTGTGGATAGTGGCATCTCTCGAGATGCGCAAGGGTTCAGCTTGAAAGTCATGCTCTTGGTTTCCAGCTTATTCAAACCGCTGGTTGCCACACCTCCGGCCGAATCTGGAGAGAGACACGTCTTTGCTGCAACAAGCAGAGTTTATTCACCGAGAAAAAGGGGACCAACCACTTCCTCAGACAAATCGGAAGGTCTACCTTTGGCTCGGGGTAGTACGGGGGAGATAGGCTCTGGCGTCTACTCGGTGGGGCCAAAGAACGAGATCCTCCCTGATAAAGCGCTCTTAGTACTGAAAGGGTTTAGAGAGGACGGGACAACAGAGAAAGTTTGGAGATATATAATAGAGAGCTTTGAGAGCATTATTGGCATGTCGACGCCAGTGCATTAGTTTCTAGATGTGGGCAAAGGACAAACAGCTGCGGAGAGCATAGAACCACGCGTTATAGGTACACCAACTCTTGTGTTAGCCTATTATGAAGCACTATTAATACCTAAGAACTATAATCCCATATTCCATCTTATTTATACACACATGCAAGTCAAGTTTCTCTTTTGACTAACTCTTGCCTGTTCTTTAATCCTCTGGTTGTTTTATTATAATAGCCTGTAAGGAATGGTATTGGATCCGTGTGTTGAGGAGCTGGTTTACTGCAATGTTGTTAATTTATAGTAAATTAAATCACTGTTTTCTTGAGTTGTCTATCTAAGACAGCACACAGCACCACCCTTCCAAACAGCCATGGAAGAGGAAATAGAATGAGATGGAAATTGGTGTACACAAGCAAGAGACTAATAAACAATGCCGCAATAGCCTTACAATAAGTGTAATTAACAAATAAGCGTAGTGTGACGAACTGTATACTAGATACTTAGTAATAGTCACTTAAAGAGTAAGTTAGTAAATCTTGCCAAACCAAGGCCTAGTCCCACTATCTTGAGAGCAAGTCAGGCTTTTGCTCACTGTAGGTCCGTGGAAATAGGAGAGGAGAGGAGAGAGAAACGCTACCTATGGTGAGTCTTCATCCCGTAGTTTGCGCTCAAATTGGTGTATGAACCATTGATGCCACAGAAGGAAGGACGGGTCCTCGTAGGCTGAACAGAATCAATCAGCTACAAACTTTTCTATGCTCGGTATAATTGACTGCACTTACCAGCCTGCCCAGAATGTTGGTGCACAAAGACGATATCGTCGTACATCGACGAGCGGTCAGGGAATATGGATCTCTTTTCGAATAGACAAAGGACGGCTTCTAGGTAGTCCTCTTTCTCTTTATTATTGAGAGTTCGTCACTCTCTGCGAATCGCAGGCTATCGATATGTTTTTGAGCTATCGACATAGTGGCTTTTGAAGCCGCTAGTATCGCCTCTCATAAGCAAAACCGTCTCGAGTATCACTGTCACAAACAGTGGGACAAGAATAAAGCCGAACAAAGCGTTTTAGTAATATTTTTGCCACCATGATCTGCCTCAGCGTCAGCATATACTAGTCCATTAAGGTAGATGAGCCGGGGAATGGAGCTTTGGCGCTTCGTCGTCGTCGTCGTCCTGATCCTCACCAAGCATCCTGTCTGTCTCTTGGCTACATTGCGCTTCCAGCCTCATCATCCTGAAACAAATGTCCGCGAGAAAGGAATGAACATTCACAACGATTTCGACTCGGTCCAGACTGGTCAACTTGGACCTCTAATACTGGTTCTCCGGGATAATATCAGATTCACCCCAGAAGAACGGGTAAATGTTCTGGACCGGCCTCTAAAAATTCAGTCTGTCTCATCTCACCTATGAGGGCACTGCCGACCTATTGCACGTCAAATATTGATCCCAGCAGAATGCTACCTAAATATAGGTTGGTTTTGAATAGTATAGTACCCGCGTACACCGTAATATTGGTACCTCTGCTGAACCCCTCACTTACCCAGCCGACCTCTTTAACCACTAATTTGTATCTCGTATTTTAGATCTAATCAGGCATAAGCAGGTATATCTAACGCTGTAGATCTACCTGCAGGTCATTGAGAGGCTAGTATGTATACGTTGCCTGATGATGAAGGCGCTGATTACCGCCGCTTAGGACAGCGCTGATGGGAAAGAGAGCTCTGTAGCCATATATATCTCTATCATTGAATCGAAAACTCGTAAACTCTACGCAATGTGGGATTTTTGTGCCCTGCACTCCCTATGTAAGACGACTGACCCATTAATTAGTCCATGTGATAGACATGATTGACCACATTTTTCTTCTGTAAGAGTACAACGATCTAAAGTGATTCGAAGTATATTGGCCAATGAAATTGGCTGGTAGCGTGAGGAGATTGAAACGATCACACACCCAGGCATCCTACGTCCGAGAAACCTTTCTTCCACTATATTCACGTTTATTAGCACAGGTCCAAAACCTCGGCGTACGCGTCTACTTCAACATGATACGCCATTCTGAAAAGGAGATCTCACCAGGGCTAGGCAGTGGACATGAAAGATATTTGGTTCGAGATGAAGAGTACGTCGGAATAAAATCTGGTGGTGATTGTTTCAACGAGCATTTCGGCACATTAGGAAGCAGTAATTTGAAGGCACCGACCGTTATTAACGACTATTTTTGGTCTCGCGCAATAAAGAACTCTATAGTCTACTTATCACTGGAATCGTTTTCTGGGCTGCAGTGTTGATCTATGCGCTTATCGTTCAACATGGCGGACCGTCTGATTGACGTCCATTTTATGAGCTTCCAACTCCTCCGCTTTGGCCCGGCTAGCTTCAACGTCAATGGCATTTTGCTTCGAACCGAACACTTCTTCCATCTCTTCAAGAGATTTACCCGATGTCTGTCGGCAATCAATCAGTCGGCGATCTAAATGTATGCTGATTGTTAAACTTACCTCGCGAAGTATAAAGAAAGAATAGACTACCAGAGAGAAATTGAAGATTGAAAACATGAGGAATGCCTTCCAGCCGAGATTGTTAATAGCATGTGGCGTGATTTGCGAAAGCATGAAGTTGAACAGCCACTGTGCAGCAGCTCCGATTGCGATTCCAAATTCCCTAGTGCGAGTCGGGAATATCTCACCCAGATAGAGCCAAGACACGGGGCCCCAGGACAAGTTGTAAGATGCGGCCTCGCAGTATACCATAATGATCGCGGCGATAGACGAGCCGGTTATCTGACCGGTGGGTGGGGCCTTCGCAACAATGATGGCGATGATGAGCATTAGGATGCCCATCGCTGCCGCACCGCCCATGAAAGCTGTCTTTCGCCCAATCCTTCCGACAACAAAGATGCAGAAGACAGATACGGAGACAACTTTGACAACCCCGAAAAACCCCGTGACAAACAGAGAGGAGTTGCCCGCGCCGACAGCGGCGAAGATTTGCGGAGCATAGTACGCAAGGGATGTGTTCCCGGTAAGCTGGACACCGAGCTGCATGGTGATAATGACGAAGACACGGAACCGATTTACTGGCAGCAGAAGCTCCTTCCACGAGACGCCTTCGGTAAGGCGGGACTCCTCGTCAAGGCTAGAGCGGATCTCCGCAAATTCGGCCTGTACCTCAGGACTATCACCGCCGCGAATCCAAATAAGATTGGCCAAGGCCTCTTCGTTTCGTCCCTGCTTTGCTAGCCATCGGACAGATTCCTTCACGAGGAGCATGCCCAGGCCGATGAGACCACCCGGAACGAGTTGGAGTCCAATGGGAATCTGCCATTGCAGGGTGCTGGACGGAACACGGGTCTGGACTGCGTAATTGACCCTATAGATAGGTATAAGCGCCGTACACTCAGGCCTTTGAAACAGAGAGATTGAGGGGCCCTACCAGTAGCTGACACACACGCCAAGGGCAAAGAATAGCTGGAAGCAGGATCCAAGCTGACCGCGCATGTTCTTAGGTGCCATTTCGGCAGAATACATAGGCACTAGGACGGTAGCGGCGCCCACGCCAAGCCCAGAAATGACTCTACCGGTGTAGAAAGCACCGATGGAGTGTGTGTTGACGACCTGGAGGATTCCGCCGAGGCTGAAGATGAACGAGGCTAGGACGATGGACATGCGTCGTCCGTAACGGGCAGTGAATGGCCAGATCAGAAAACAACCAAAGAACGCGCCAGCCTGAAGGATAGAGACACAGTTTGAATTGATGCTTGTCGCTTCAGCCCTGGAATATCTGAAATCATTTTGAAAGGCCGACAGTGTCAAGACACCACCTAACAGAATCAACAAGCCGGATTTGCGATAATGTGTCAAGGCTAACTAACCAACAATTCCAGTGTCATAAGCGAACAAAAAAGACCTGTAGTGGATTTGTAAGAGCGTCGTTCTAGAGTTTGTGTGAGCTTGAGCCGGTGGATGAACACATACCCGATGCAGCAAAGCGACACAAGATAGATGGCACGGAAGTTGCCTAGTGAATAAGTAAAAGCCATAATGTTCGTTTGAGAACCAAATCTCCAGCTCAAGACGAACCCAGTTGATCGCATGAGAGATGGTGGGAGATATGTAACATCTTATTAGAATTTTGACTCTCGTCCCATGGGGCCCCCAGATTGTGTCAAATGGAGCCCAGATTGTGTCAAATGGAGCCCAGATTGTGTCAAATGGAGCCCAGATTGTGTCAAATGGAGCATAGAATCTGGGGAAGGTATATGATTTAGGTGAGCCCGACATCCGAGCATTGACTTTAGCTTCGGAGATCTCGCTAGCCACTCACGGCACTCTAGTCCACAAATGCCCCCCCTTGGGACTGACAAAGAAGTAAACAGCTTCATCGGATGTATAACATCTTATTAGAAGCATAACTTACGTCCCATGGGGGCCCCAGATTGTGTTAAATGGAGTCTAGAATCTGGGGAGGTGTATAATTCAGGTGAGCCCGATATCCGAGCATTGACTTTAGCTTCGGAGATCTCGCCAGCTACTCACGGCACTTTAGTCCACAAATGCCCCACTTGGGGCTGGTAAAGAACTAAACAGCTTCATCGGATATCGCGCGATATCCGACAGCATGTCGGTCTGGAAGCATTGGAAGAAAGCTCTTTCAATGGCCTGACCAGGTATTATGTGAAGATGAAAAGAAAAAAAAAGGATAGGGCACTCCGAAAGGGGTATGTTATAATCAATACATATAAAAGCGGGTGTTTTCCACAACTTTCCCCTCAACTTATCGTGTCATCGCATACGCGACCTCCTTCCTACCGTGCAACAGGACTCAGTGCAGAATACCATGGCATCAATCGCGACCGAAACCAAAAGGCCGAATTTTTTAATCATCCTCGCAGATGACCTGGGGTTCTCGGACCCCGCGTGTTTTGGCGGAGAAATCAGAACGCCCAACATTGACCGCCTAGCAAAGGAAGGCGTTCGGTTCACAAACTTTCATGCCGCAGCAGCATGTTCGCCTACGAGAGCCATGGTCATGACTGGCACCGACCACCACATCGCCGGTCTAGGGAACTTGGTCGAGTGGTCAAGAGCTTCAGCTCAAGCTGCTGGGAAGGGCAAGGTGGTATCTACCGCGCCCCAGCGTGGTTCGTAGCTCATTGTCGTTTCCATAAACAGAAATGTACTAATCTAGTGTTGTAGGGATGCCGGGCTACGAAGGTTATTTGAATGAGAAAGTGGTGGCTCTTCCTGAGATTCTGCAACAGGGTGGCTATGAAACCTTCATGTCTGGAAAATGGCATTTGGGCATGACTAAGGAGCGCTCACCCACCGCGCGCGGCTTCGAGCGTTCTGTCGGAATGCTTGCGGGATGCTGCAACCATTATGCCTACCAGCCGCCAGGGTCGTATGTCTGACTTTCTCTACTCCCGCTTCCCGCTTGGCTAATCCCCTCTAGGGAGAATGATATGCCTGGTTTCATGCAGACCTCACATATTGCTGTACACCTCGAGGACAATGAATACCTCAAGAGCCTGCCAGACAACTGGTATTCATCGGACTACTATGCCGAAAAGATGATAGGATATTTGAAAAATCGTGCAGAACGGAAGGATGAGAGGCCGTTCTTTGGATATCTTGCGTTCACAGCGCCCCACTGGCCGTTGCAGGCTCCTCAGGAGCTGATTCAGCATTACCGAGGCCAATACAAGGATGGACCCGAGGCCCTGCGACAGAGCAGGATGAAGCGAATGATCGAATTGGGACTCATGGACCCCAATGTCCAGCCACACCCGGTCGTTGCGGACGAGGTTACAGAATGGGAAAACATGACCGAGGAGGAGCAGGCCAAGAGCTCAAGAAGCATGGAGGCTTTTTCCGGCATGGTCGAGGTAACTACCTGTTTGAGTTCTTACTGAAACCGTCAGCTAACCTTGCCTAGTCCATGGATATCAACATCGGCAAGGTACTGGACGAGCTAGAGAAGCAAGGAGAGCTTGATAACACCTTTGTAATCTTTCTCAGCGACAACGGCGCAGAGGGCGCGGCATATGAGGCATATCCAATGATTCGCGGTCCACTTCTCGAGCATCTCGAGAAGTATTACGACAACAGCCTCGAGAACATTGGAAATGCCAACTCCTTTGTCTGTAAGTGACCTACTCGCGTTGCGTGTCCTCTTCTCTATTTAACCATTCCAAGGGTACGGTCCACGGTGGGCGATGGCCGCCACTGCACCATCTCGTCTATACAAAGCATACCCGACCGAGGGTGGAGTTCGCGTGCCTGCTGTCGTGCGTTATCCGAAATTCAAGAAAGAGGGAATCTCGGACATATTTGCCACTGTCATGGATTTGGGACCAACTATTCTTGAGATGGCTGGCCTGACCCACCCGGCACCGGAGTGGAAAGGTCGAAAAGTGGTCGACATGAGAGGCAAGTCCATGACCAAATGGTTCAACGGAAAAGACGAGACTGTTCATGAGAAAGATTTCGTCCAAGGGTGGGAGCTTCTCGGCCGTGGTGCTATCAGAAAGGGAGACTGGAAGGCAGTTTTCATCCCCAAACCAAAGGGTACCGAAAAGTGGCAACTATATAACCTAGACAAAGACCCGGGCGAGGTCAATGATCTTGCTAAGCAAGAACCAGAAATCCTAAAGACACTACTTGTGCTGTGGGATCAGTACGTATTAGAGAACGGCGTCATTCCGATGCAGCCCGAGTTAGGAGAGTATGTCGAGGCTCTAGAGGAACAAATGACGGAACAGGGTTGGATGGAGTACGAGTTCTGGCATCCGGGTGCGATTCAGAACCCAGAGAAGTTCATTAAGAAGCCACCGAGGTTCCCGAGTCAACGCCCGCAGAAGGCTGCTTGGATGGATTAGCTGTCAGGCTCGGGCACTAGGGCTGTCAAATGATGCCAAGATACAATGATTCTTCCATCAGCCAAACATAACTGTATACTTTAGCGGCAATAAATCAACCGGTGCTGGGTCAGTGGTCCAAAGTGTGCATCGAACAATGACTTTTCACGGCTTGTAGACAGTTATAGTTCCTTTTTAGAATGATACTTGTTTCAGCACCCTAGGTCGCGAGAAAGTCTCCTAGAGCAGCGTAAAATACTCTCGCAAAGATACCACGGTAGATAAAAAGCCTGTTAAATGTAAAGAGGGTACTTGTAGCTGCCAAAGGTGAAGCATAAAGCAGGTATCCGGCCCTTCACTTGAGACAAGGCCAGGCCTTAATCCTAGTGCAGTGTGTACGAGAGGCGTAACTGCGGAATCTGACCCACTAACCTTATCTGCAGGTTACTAATGCTGGTACTAAAAGTAGTATTTTTAGCTCTGGCCGTTACGTTTCGATGATGCTGCTATGGTTTTTGGGGATTTTTTTGTTGGCGGTTGTCCTTCTCTCCACCTCAGTAGCAGGATCGATCCGATCACTAATATCTTCTTTCGCTCCTACCTTAGAATGGCGGCCTTAGCTTATCCCTTGTTAAAAGATAGCCTTAACCATTGGAAAAGGAGCTAGATGTATATAAAATCAAACGGTAGAGGGCCAGACACGTGACTTCCAGACATCCTCCATGTCATCTGACTGTTACTAGTGCAATCCCTATCCTCACGCGACGCGCTATCGTTTCTGCAAGCCTCAGATGAAAACACCCGATACACGCCAGCTCAGCACTGAGATGGCGTGTGCGCTCGAGAAACTGCACACGCAATTTCCAATGATAGACTAGGAATCATGGCTGGTGAGAAAACACGTCTACTCGTTTCTTATGCATGGGAAACCGCGACTGACAAATTTGGAGGTTGCGTCACTTGCCGCCAGCGAAAAGTCAGTCTGACCACCAAAGGCATACCAGATATGGAGTCTGACGAGTTTATAGGTCAAATGTGATGGAAGACCGGGGTTGTGTCGCCGCTGTGAGAAACTGGGCATTCAGTGTCTATCGACAGGTTGGCCGTAGCCTTTTCACGGAGTGTGTTGAGAATAACTAACCATAGCAGGGTCGCCTCTTTCTCCACAAAGCACAGACTCGGTAGCACGGGCCTCGAATTTAACTCAGGCTGGCCACAAGCGTCTGCGGATTCCAGTTGCGTGCGAGACATGTCGAAAGAAGAAGCTCAAGTGCGACGCTCAGAAACCCGCATGCTCCTTTTGTATGCGGAAACAATCGCAATGCCTATATGTGACAGCTGGTCGGCGATGGGGCGAACTAGACAGCAAGATCTCGCCGGGCCTGGGACATGCACCTTCAGAGAGCTCAGAACAAGCCGCCGAGCTGCCGAGGAACTCAACTCTCAGCTATGATACGGCTGAGGCGGGGGAGACGACTTTCCTCTCTAGCCATGCTGCAGAAGAACAGTTCTCCAGGTCTCCAGGAAGAGTCAGTCAGTCTGATGTAACGGCATCGGAAAGAGGTTCTGAGAGGCGGGCGAATGAAATGAGTGTGAACTCTGCCCATAGCCCACGATCGGCTCCATCCGAGCCACAAATGCGCACGTTGGGAATTCCCTCGGGCCAACAACTGCTACCATACCTGGATTCTCTCCTGGAGAATGTCCACCCAATTAGTTGTAACAACTTTTTGCATCCAGGCTACTTGTGCGAAGGCCTTGGCCGAGCACCGGCCTTGCTACTGCTTGCTATTTGTGCATCGTCGTCCAAATTTCTTCCTGGTTCCAGCAGCCGTGGGAACGGACTGAAATGGGCAGCAGAAGCGAGAAGCTTGATCACGAGCAACTTCGACCACATTTCAACGTTGACCATCTCAGCGGTGCAATTTCTTGTTTTGCACGAGATGCACGAAGGAGAATATACCTCCGCATGGAACTTAGTTGGTATGGTGCCCAAGTGCCTCGAGTCATTGTTGATGTGGCACTGACATTTTAGGAATCGCTACTCGAATGTCGATGCAACTAAAGCTCTATGAGCCCAACTCACCGGGGACATTTCTGCAGCAGGAGTGCCGGCGTCGCCTCATGTGGGCGGTGCTGGTATCCGATCTCCTTTTCGAGAGCAACAGTCATATTGACCTAGAACTGCTGATGGATGTACCCTTACCGTGCAATCTATGGAGCTTCACCCAGGGACAGCCTTGCAAGACTCTGACTCTTCGTCAACTTCGCGGCGTGGTTGAAGATGAGGCAGTAAAGCAGTCCTCCAATCACTGCGCATACCTGATTAATATTCTGGTGATTCGGCGCAAAATCTTGACGTGTGTCCACTGATCATATGATCCTGCTCTTAGTCGTTTATTTCTAACCGTAATAGTTACATGCAAGAGGCCCGGGACTCAAAGATGGACTTGCCTTGGCTTCCAGGGTCTTACTTCTCTATGCTATGTGAAGAGTTAGAAATATGGAGGCGCAACTTACCAGCCAACTATGCTTTTGTTGAGCGTCACATGTACACTTTCAGAGTCAGCCCGCATCTCGACATCTTTCTCATGATCCATGCGTATTATCACCAATGCTGTATCATTCTATTTGGCGCCTTCGTTCCCGAAGATGTAGGCTCAAAACTCCAACGCTCTGTGGTGCAAATTCCTCCCGAGTTCATCCAGACTTGTTCAGATCGGTATGTCTCACATGCTAGAGATATTTCGTTCCTGATACAGAAGGTCTTAAAAGTCGAGCCCGATCATCTTTTCCGTGATCCGTGGCTCGGTCTTTGTATCTGGGATTCGACATCTGCTCTGCTCGCGTCAACTAGGTGGCAAGAAAATAGGAATTCTTACAGGGATGATGTCACGGAGCTGGTGAAGTTGAATCTGCGAGCTCTGGAAAACTCTATGCCAATTATAGTTCTGGCTAAGAAAGTCGTGGGTGATGCCAGACCACCGGATTAGTCCTTCATTGCTAACGCATTTCAGCATGGATTTTGTTGCGCTGACGCCAGAGCTTACGGCATCGAAATTCCCAAGGGGCTTTCTGTGGAGGATATGGAGCGGTATAGTCTACTCTGTTACACTTTCTTTTTCGAGGTTCTCATACCATTAATAGGGCACCATTCGAGCCAGGGCCATTCAATGCAGCTGATGGGATATCTCGGCGATATCCGTTCTTCTCCACTATGAAAACTCAGGATTCTCCCGAATGGGATCAATTATTTCATGCTACCAACGTCGGCAATCATGCAGCTCCTACACGGCCATCTGCATCGACCCCCTCTCGACCTCTACATTCAATTCCCAAACCAGGGTCATCAACATTCCAACCTAGCCAGACTCTATCAATCACTGAAGAGCTTTCCTACTTGCACACTCCCAGCATGCCGATGTTAGCCTCCTGGCCCATGGATGATTTCCAGTGGTGGCAAATCCAAGATCCGGACATGGATCCGGCAGCAGCAGCAGCAATTACCGGCCTTGTACCTTCTATCCCAGCGGATCAACAACTGCTCCATCACCAACATAACAACCAAGAGACAGCCATATCAACTGTAACAAACCGTACACTAGATAGTTAGTCATACAAGGGATTCCCAAGGGATTAACCTACCCGTCATTTCGCCCGCAGCCATACTACGGCTACGAGCGCGTCCTCGCTGCCAACTTGGTCAGCCCAGGAGACATACTCCATAGTGTGGCGGAGGCCTTTGACAGCCGTCAAGTCCTGACTCCCCAATTAGAACAGCCATAGATGACCCAAGCGGAACTTAAATACTAACCTTGATACTGACAAGTAGACCATGAAGCGGACCTACAATCCTCCCTGTACTTTGAAAATGAAGGTCTAGGCGCCTTGCATCTGCGATAGCCCCAACAAAGTCTATGTCTGCAAGACAATTCACAAGCTGATGTGCTACTGCAGCTCGTTTGCAGAAGGCAACAGTGACCTCTTCGGCCGTCCATTGACCTCTTTGGATTTGTTCCAATAGAGCCGTAGCGTCAATCACATTCGTTATCTCCCTTTCTCAATCCGAAAAAATGCACTAAAAAACATCAGTGGCAGAACATTTCTTGGGAGCACCGTCATGGCAGTTGTGGCAGTGTCAAGACGCCAGTCTGAGGAATTTTAGCGAGATTAGACATTCTGGTCAGCTGCCAAGAGAGTCAGCACCATCTCAATGCAAATAAGTGAACGTTAGCTTAAGGAAGCCGTACTGCAGCCTCACGAGTCCAGGACGTGTTGTAACCAAGTTCTATCTTAGCCGGTCTGATGGGAAGGCTGTTTATGTGCGAAGAGCAATAATGTCTAGGTCCAGGCAATGGCGAGGAACTCTCCTTCTTATAAGACATTTGCTGTTATAGAGCTCAGCCATGAAGTCACTGGCTTCCAAGCACTTGCTTCGGAACTCTTGAATCCCGCCATAATCTGTGAATAACAGCATGCATTTCATGCCTCCAAGGCTAATCCTTGGTTCGTTACCGCCAACGCAGAATTGTGCTCAAGACCAGTGACCGCAAAAGCTTGCTATTGGCTGGCTTTATTTTACAAGGGTTAGTCCTTTCTTCCAAATGTATGGCTGATTCTGCGCTAAAGTTGGTAGTAATTCACCCCACAACTGAGTCTTTCTTTACTGCTTGCAGAGAGGAATGTGTTTATATAGAGGATCCTTTGCCAGGCTCTGTAATTTGGGGCTTGGTTAAACTACAGCTAATGTAAAGATGAAGCGAGCCAATCGCTATTAATTACGATAGGCACTAGGCCGTTCGAGAATTGGACTGAATTATCAATCATTCCTCTGTAGCTGTTAACTTGCAGCTTTCTTTAGCCAAGGCAATTATAGCCAAAGAAAGTCAAACCTCAAACTGTTGCAACCTGGTCTATTGTAAACGGTTGATTCTCTTATAGGCAGCTCGTTCCGTTATAGTAACTGCTACAATAGTGGTTATTGGCCTAATCTTTTACCCTGTTTTGCTTAACGGTATAACGAATCGTTACAATATAGTTTATTATACTTTACTTTACAATAAATAGCCTAAGACTTAAGGAATAGATTGTTATAAATTATATATTAACAATTAGCTATCTGAGTTATCTAAATGAGTGTAAGAAATGAACTTATATAATAGTAATTACTTTGCACTACTGTATAATTTAAACTTGCGAGCTGTGCTTAATTCGCCAGATGACTCACATCATTCGCTAAAAATTCTCTCTCCTCAAGGTGAGGACCTCTGGAAATCTGTCTGGATCCTGGCCCTCGAGCAGCGACCCTCCTATCTCGCCTGTAAAGAGCCATTCATCCACTCAGCCGTATATTCCATCATGATATCCACTATCTCGGTTGATACAACTGTGCCAAACACATCCTCGAATGCCTTGATGTCTTGTCCGGCCGCCTGTATTAGTAAAGGAAAATCCATCATGCCCTCGTGCGTCAGCCCCGAGATTTTAACCCACAGCTTCGGGCCATTAAGATCTGGCCATACGGCTAGCATCCTGGGGTCATCTTCGCGATCCGAGGCCACATATAGTATTGGCTGAGATAGTCCTGACGGGGGCATAGCGCCCACGAAAGGGCCGTCCCAATTAATGACGCTGTGAATACGAGGGTCCTGGATAGCGGCGAGAACAGCAGCGGCACCGCCTAAAGAGTGGCCAACCATGGCTATGTGGTCCGTTGGGAACTGTTGACGCCCGTTTTGGGGAAGAAATTGGGCCATGGCGGTAGCGTTGCTCAGCTGATCAATGATAAAGGATGCGTCGGCGGCGCGAGTGTTTGCGTATGGAGTCAAATCATCTATGTTTATGGTGTTTGAAAGGTTGGTATAGACTGCATGGCCATCAGGATAGACTATGGCGTTGGTCTCTCCGGGGTGGTCGATAGTAATCACTGTGTAGCCCTTGCTGGCGATAGCGGAGGCAAGAACACTATAGAAGAGGCGAGTACCTCTGTAGCCAGGGGACAGTAGTAGGACAGGGGCGTCGTCTAGAGGTGAGCAGCTACTGAGATTACCCAGACACACCGGTAGGCTAGCCCCGAGTAAGAGAGGTGTAAGATCGACGGAGACGTTGAATGTCTCCTGGATCCATGGCCCCTCGTATTCGGCGGTTTTGTTGGGCATGTAGATGACGGGCACAGTAGATGCGCACATCATAGGTTGAAAGACGGACAGCATCAATGCCCGGGCGTCGCGGTTGTAGTCAGTGATAGATCCAGTCGTCAACGTGACATTGTAACTCCCTGGCGGATTTGGGAGGAGGTACCCTGCACCCACGGTGGCGAGCAAGAGGTGAAGAAACGAAAGCTTAGACTGCATTTTCTTAAGTGCTGTTCTGCCGTTTGGTGAATAATAGAATTGTGATATATTGTTATCGAAAGGTCTTAGTTGCCTAGACAAGAAGCCAGGAGGCAGGACCTCTTATATATGTAAAATCTATGTGATACACGCAGTCAGATCTGGCTTAGCGTTGCCTTGTTCAATAATATATACTACGCTTCTTATGTTTACAATAGACAGACCTACGCAACTCAGTCAAAACTGAGCCTCAGCGCGGAAGTACGAATCGTGCTACCCTTGTTGACGACCTACTATACTGCAGGGGGTAAGCATTACACATTACGCAGGACCGCCCCATGTGTGCGAACCATCCAATCAATTCCGCCGTCAAGAAGAAGTCATTCCGAGCTTCTGATATATGTACGAGATAGGAGCACTGACTACTGCTATTGGCCTTGGCCCTCCTAAGTTTCTACCCCTTAGTTTTCCGTTACGTGACCCACTTGTACGAAACAGCCAATCGTTATTATCGATTCAGAACGCGAGTCTTCAACGAGTTGGTCTTTCTATGCCTCCAGAGAACCTAAAAGGTAATGCCAGATTACCGTTGATCGTGGCGAAGCATCCAGCTTGGAGGGACCAACCCAAAACCTGTGCTTACTGTGAACGTAATACTCCCCATTAGACCTACCAAGGATCCACTAATTTGCTTTTTTGCTACCCTAGCTTTCGTCTTCAAAATTCAAGTACTTGTCATAGGAGAGGTGGATAAAACGAAAAGAAATCTTTCGCGGGCATACGAAGAGAGAGTAGACGTTTTGCAGCGCCGTTGATCGGTGAGTAACTCCTCCCGGAGAATCTTAGCATGACATATGTCTATTTGAGTCACTACCTGTCGTTCGTTATAGATAATACCGAGGCCGGATTGTATATTAGTCCCATGTCAAGCGTTGTCACAATAATCGATACAGCAAAAGCGATTCACAACGTTCCCAAGGATGCACAAAGCCAGGCTAGGGAATCAGGACCATCCCACTCGTCAGATTGTTTCGAAGCTCTTGATACATGATACGTTTGAAAAAATCAATGGCAAGTTCTCCGCCCCCGCGGATGAGTTCCTTGAAAATAGCCTTCTTGCCCAGCTCGCGAGCGTGAACCCTTCCCACCTCAACCATAGCTGATCGCATCGTACAGTCACTATCGGGAGTAGACGTAAATGTTTCTCTAACGTAGTCCGGGAAATAATCGCATATTCACAGTCGCAATCTCAGCCATCACAATTGCGATATCAAACAATGATTTATGCCAATTGAACCTTCCAATAGACTTGCCAGTCGAGTTGCTTATTCCCTACCTGTACGAACAAGCCAATCATTATCCAGTTATTCAACACCGCCCCATTACGTTGTGGCATGACGAATACAAACCCGTCTTTTTTTAGCGACCCACTTATACGAACTAACCAATCAGATATATATATTCATCGCGATACGCACTAATTAGTCTGTCCATGTTTAACCCACTCTCTTTCTCCCTGTCTCTTTCTCATTAGTGAATGGACGTGGGAGACGACTACTCCGCCGGTATACGAACAGACAAATAGACGGCCATCAAGATTCGATCAGTTACTGATACAATATTCTATTCATATCGAAGCCATTGCTTACAGGTTGTATTGGCCACGCGATTGTTTTTTGTATTAACGCCATGGACGAGATTGACAACAAAAACACCAAGACGACCAATCAAGCTTGGAGACGAAAGCCTCGCAATTTTGCGCCAAAATCCAAACTAGGCTGCAAGACTTGCAAGTAAGTCTAGACTCGCTCATCGGGTTCAAAGATTTAAAAACTGACACCCAACTCGATGCACATCCAGGATAAGACGAGTGAAGTGCGATCTATCCCGGCCTTCATGCTTGAAATGTCAGTCCACGGGTCGTACCTGTGACGGCTATTGTGAAGCGCCACTCGCTTTGGAGACCGATAACGGATCGAGGCATTATCACAACGACAAGGCCAACAAGATAGAGGGTTACGAGAGTAACTACCCTCCCACTACGATCAATGCATATCAGCCTGAACTTGGCTATACGACTCATGGTCTCAATCTACAAAATCTCGGAGCCTTTATGATCCTGCCAGTCACTGAGCCAGCACAGGCAGAGGCAATGTGTTTCTTCGAGTACATTTCGATCAAGCATCTGAATGAATATAACCCCTGCGAGTCATGGCGGGAGACTCTTATGTTCCTCTCCCAAACAATGCCGTCTGTGCGTCATGCCGCCATCGCTCTGGCCTTAATCCACCAAGACCAACTTGATCGCCATTCCAGCCACCTTGTGTTCCCACCGCACCACTTGCAAGACTGGCCACCGGACAAGGCTGCCCTATTTCACTACAATCGGGCTATCCAGCTTCTCCTGAACCAGGAAATTGGTGACAGCACCGAAAAAACAGCCATCACCATGCTGGTCTGCTATCTGTTCATCTGCTTTGAGAAGCTGATGGGCAACTACATACAAGCGAGTAAGCACCTACGCGGAGGCGTAGAGCTCTCACGCGATATTGATAAGGCTATGCTAAGCAACACCAATGTATATGAGGACGCCAAACTCACAGGGTTTCGCAAGCTCATCTGCCAAGTCACGAGAGAGATTCGCCGTCTCGATATGCAGGCCGTCATGTATGTGGTCGAATGGTCTCCCGACGATATGCAAGAGAAACTTATGTCCCAGCTTCCATCCTTCGATAGCGCCTTTCAATCCCTCGACCAAGCTGCCGACCACCTCCAGATCCTCACTGCTGGGATAATGACATTACGCAACATGGAGCAGCTGATGTTTTCGGCGTATGAAACGCCGCCATTATCTTGGTCGTTTATGGACACCGTTCTTGAGAAAATGGAAACGTGGTCCAGTCTCTTCGAAAACATGCTACAACAAGGCAGACCCTATGATATAGGTACTGAAACTGACTTACGTATACCACTGCTACGCCTACAACATACTATCGCGAGGATTCTGCTCTGTACTTATGGATCTGGTAGGGAAATGGACTTTGACAATTTCCTACCCCAATTCCAGCAGGCCGTAGCCTTAGCAGGTGATGTAGCTACGGCGCATGAGCGATATTCGGGGTCACTAAAGCCAACATTTACGCCGGAGATTGGATTTATCCCCGTACTTTACATAATTGGAGTTAAGTGCCGGGATCCCGTGCTCCGGCGGCAGGTTTTGCCCATCTTGCGGCGGCAACCAATACGGGAGGCGGTTTGGGATAGCATCTCTGCTGCCATGATTGTTGAGCGGGTAATTGAGATTGAAGAGAGTGGATCGATGGAGGGGAGGATGGCCCAAAGCAGGGAGCAAATTGCTGCTTGGCAGAGGGTCGAGAATGTATCTTGGAAGCATGTCCTTAGCGAAAAGTCTGCTTATAAGCTGGATGTTAGATATACATTCTGCGGGCGTAAGGGAACGTATATGGACACTATTATGATCTAATATATAAAAAAGCTAGCAATGACACTAATATAGCAGAAGACATAGTTGAGATTGACAATGGAGGACTTGAAGCTATGCGGCGGATCTAAGACGCGGACTTTTTGGCAATCTACTGTCTATTGCTTCCAATATACACACTTAGGATTCAATTGTGCAGGAATGTTTCTAATATCTATAAGCGATCAACCACTGTCTGTTCTCTCGAGCAGATATTTCTGGCCTCCAGCCTTTAGCCATTCTTGGCTTTGTCAATCTAACAAAATTGACCTTACTCTCTCCATCTTATCGCCCAATCCCCCTTGGCAAAGCTCGGCTCCACGACTTTTCCAGACATGACCGCCTCGCAAAAACGCTTCTCACCATCTTCACTAATAGCAAACCCAAATACAACGCCCCGTCGCGCCGCGCACTTTGTCATCTCGCGCTCCTTGGCGCGCCTCTGTCCCTGCTTACGCTTCTCGAGCATTGCGTCTGTCTCCTGAATCCTCTCTGCACGGCCCTTCTCGCCGCCGACGCTGCCGTTGACTTCGGAAACCGACTGCGGTGGTCGGATGCGTGTGCCGCTGCGGACAGACAGGCGAGCTAGTACGTCGCCGTCTATGTGGTTCTCGTCTTTGAGGTTTCCTGCGAGATCCATGTCTTCTTCAGATGATAGTGGCTCCATTGGGCCTTGTGTAGATTCTGATGTTTGAGGTGTTTCGTTGTCGCTGTGGTCCTCTTCATCTGTTACTTCCATCGATGTCCGGTTGGGTCCAAAGACGAGTTCCTCGGCGGCGCTGCATAATACCAAGATTCGATTATCGCCCTTGCTATTCTTCCCCTTCTTATGTTTGCCAGAGGCCCCTCCTTTTGTCGGCTTCTTTGCGTCTGTTGATGAGCTTTCTTCTGCACCTAGCAGCTTTACAAATGCCTTCTCGAGCTCACGGTCTAGCTTTCCAGGTTTTTGTGTCCGGCATCGGCTTGAGCAGTACTTGACAGGAGTGTTGTTTTTAGCTGTAGCGGTAGTGCGCCGAGTACTAATGACTCTACCGCATGAATGGCAATAAGGTGTGTCCTCGCCGCCTAGGAGTAGATAGAAAGGTGCTGGGGTCGCTTGAGATTTGGAAGGGCGGCTCCAACTGTCCATCCAACTCATCTTGGCTGGTTCAGATGATAACCTTCACTGAAATAGATTGTGCGTAGAGAACTCGTGATGCTGTAGGAGTGAGATGTAGAATGCTTGTAGACATAGTTTTCGGACACGATTGACGCGAATCATGTCGGTTCTAGCATTCTAAAGCTAGATTAAAGTGACACGATTTGGGGGAGAAATGCAGCTGTGATGATGTCATTTGTTGTCATCGAGTATTGCTATTGCTTTAGGAACCATATACAGTAGACTTTATATAAACAAAAAAAACTAGCCAGCTAGTATGCTCTCTTACCCTTCGGCTAAACTAAGGCCCTGATTTAACTTATTTAATTAGCTAGCTTGACTAAGTAGCTTGTTATATCAACTGGAAAAGTCTAGCAAGGGTCCCTGGGTTATATTTGCCGGCCTAGCTATAGAGCTGCTAATAGCTATTGGTAACTGTAGGGAAATTAAGTAGCTACAGGCAGTTGAATTTTAGCCTCAATGGGGTGGAAACTTGCGTCATGCTAAGCTGAAACAATATATTAAGAGCACCTGCATAATTAAAAATACATATAGGTGCTATAGCCCAGCAGAGTAAGGAAGAGATAAATGGCTTAGTGTAGGCGAAACCTATTCGAAAGGATCCTTAGTAGCTCGATCAATTATGCTATATCGAGAAGTTTAAAATAAAGGTCTAAAGATTCGAGTTAGCAAATTAAAACCGAACAATAAGTCGAGCCCATACCTCCAATAGCCCATTGACAGCTCAATAATTTCATTGCCACCCTGATATCTTCTATGCATTCCTCATACAATAAAGAGTTATTATCCTTCTGGAAGCCGTTGCAAGCAACTATGCAACGATACATCCAGTCCAAAACAAGAGGAGACGGGTAGCGTGGGGCAGATGGCCAGCAGTCCCGAATTCGATGGGCGACGGGAAGAACCACTTGAGAATTTGTTTCCATTGCCATATTGTAACTTTTTCTATTAGCCTCCACAGGACTCTCAGCCAACGTCTCAGCCCCTGAAGATTTGGAATGTAGGGTTAACAGCGCACTGTACATCTGGATTAGCACTAAGGCTCATGAAGCGGGGAAGAAGAAGAAGAAAGCTTAGCTAGGCATATCATCAGAGGAAGCATTACATACCTCCCCAATAACGCCATGGGAGAACAAAATGCCGTGTCCGTGTCCGCCATCTCCTCATCCACAGTTAGTAATAAGAGTGAGCGAAGGGCGCGATCTAGTGCCTCCCTTTCTTCTAACAAAAACGCTTCATCTGTCGTGGGATCGCGTATATGCCGAAGAACTCGACCGAGCAAGTGAGTTGCTTGAGCCAGTCTTGCGAATTTTCCCATCTTAACCTCAACAGGCGTCGAGAGCCTATGGGGAGGCCCGTTTATCCGTGTCTATTTTGCAGCGGTAAGCATTGATTGTTCTTTCCGCTAGTATTTGCAAAGTACAGCTCCAGAATCAGTACGCACCCCTTGATTCCAGTCATCGTCTGCCATGGGTAAGTATTGGAGCTGTATTGGGTCTGGGGTACATAACGCTCTCCTAGGACAGCCAATGTTGATGTATCTTATTAATTGCATTTATTAGCCGATGACCTATATATCAGATAATATCGGGAAAAGTTTATACCTATCAAGTATGAGCACAGCCCACCAAGCCCGATGCTTTTCCTCCATCACAACCCAATCGGATGCATCGTGGTTCCAGTTGAGTATCTCTCTATCCAGGTCTAGGGCCACTGCATATCTGGCACAATGGCCAATCGTGAGATATGCAGCAGGGTAAATGCCGTTGCCGATTTCATAGAGGGCGGTTAATAGTAGAGCCTGTAGTACCGTAATATTTAAGACACCAGCTTGCTCTAGCTGCACGAATGCCTGCCTAATCGAGATATATACTGTGTCCAAGGCTTGTAATCCATCAGATGATCGAGATCCTAGAAGCTGCATGCACATGGCAAGGAGAGAGATCTCAACGTCTGCTTCAACGGAACCATGTAAGAAGCTTCCGTAAAATTTGCTCCGGTTCATAATGGGAAACCATAGATGCACCGAAGCGAAATACTTATTTGCAATTTGCCGAATTTCGTCGGTGCTGGTCCAATCATTAAGTGCAACAGACGATGGTGGTAGATGCCCCCTTTCTATGCTCATATGGCAGTCGTTGAATACTCGGCGATCAAAAAAGTATGTCGCAGGAAATCGATTTATGGGAATGTCCAGCAGGATGCCCGATGACAACTGAGCCTCTTTGGGTGAAGCGGGCATCGACCCAGGAGGATATTCACAAGGTCGATGATTCCTGGTAAGAAAAATTGTCAGCTACAACTGAATCCAAATGTAACCGACGAATCTCAAACAAGATGGCGTAAGCAATCGTATTTCTCTCACCTAGTGCACAATGAGCATTCGGGCAGCTCTCTGTCACAGCGCCTCTTGAGGCGTTTGCACTGTTGGCACGGGTGCATCGCAGGTCGAGTGCGTCTTGCGGTATAGGAAACTAAGCTCTGCACCTCCATGTTCTTCTGATACACCGCTATTTGGAACCTGGTACTATTTCGTCGCGGAGAGATGCCGTTGTTGTGGAAGAAGCGGCTGAACACGGAAAGTGCGGCGCCTGCGGATGAGTGCGGTAGATATATTTCCCTATTTCCCCAGGTTCTACTTATTTATAAGACTTTGGAGAAAATGTGGAGTGGTGTGGGGTTTTGGGGTAACAAAAAATGACTGGTTTGCGGAGTATACGAGTTAGGTTCACTTGCTACCAGTTTTCTAAGCTACATCTGCCATAGTGTGGTGCTACAACTGACAAACATGGTGATTAGCGATCAGTCTATTGAGAAAGTCTATGGCCTGCAACAGTAGTGTGGATTTAGCAGCGGCTGCAGTTAGTACCGAGTTTCCCCAGAGTTTTGACAGCTAGTATAGCCCCAGTAAACATCAGGTCCAGTCACTGACATAACATGGTCGGCGGACCTCTTATATCTCGATTCGGCATCTTCTCCATCATGCTGCCTCGATTACATCCATCACCAATTATAACTTTTGTTAAACTATTACAATGACGGCCACAATTGCTACGTTTCTAGGATGCAAGGGACGAACACTCCGCTTCCTTCAAATCCTGCTTGTTGTTGCACCCGCGTTTATATGCTATGGCTTCGGACAAAATAGTGTTGGAAACCTCCTCACGATCGACAGTTGGACCGAAACGTTTCCGCGAATCGACACAGTTCATGTGACAGGTGCCCAAAAGTCCAACAACACAACGGTCCAGGGGGCCGTCGTCGCTCTGTTCACAGCAGGCGGCATGCTAGGCGCCCTCAGCTGCTCGTATATAGGGGATAAACTCGGGCGACGGAGTACCATCTTCCTTGGTGCTGTCCTGATTACCATAGGACAGATCCTCGAGGCTTCAGCTTTTGGGCTACCACAACTTATTGTTGGACGACTCTTGCTTGGCCTAGGCGCCGGTGTGCTCAGTGCCACGGTACCAGTGTGGCAGTCAGAATGTGCCCTGCCTCGAAGCCGCGGCCGACACGTTGTGCTTGTTGGCCTCTTTATCAGTTTTGGCTATGTTTTGGCATCATGGGTGAGCCTAGGGTTCTTCCAGATCAAGAATAGCTCTGTGGCATGGCGGGTGCCTCTTGCAATTCCGAATGTTTTATCTATCACCATTATGTCAACCATTTACTTCATGCCGGAGTCTCCTCGCTGGCTAATGAAGTATGGTCGTGTCGAGGAAGCCCGCCAAGCTCTGTCTGCTTTACGAGACAGTTCTGGTGATTCTGCCGAAGTCAACGCAGAAATCGGACTCATCGAAGGGGTGTTAGAGACCACTCAGGCTAGCATCACCTGGAAACTTTTACGAAACGGTGGGGACAAGATTGCATATCGACTCATGCTCTGTCTCCTCATTCAATTCTGGCAAGAACTGAGCGGCAGCGCACTTGTAGCCATCTACGGCACCATAATCTTCCAGCAAAATCTCCAACTTGACAGTCAGTTGTCACGGATTCTCTCCGGCGCTGCTGTCTCTTGGAAGTTTTTGTCCGGGTTTGTCGCGTTTGCCACAGTTGACCGCCTTGGCCGTCGTCGTCTCTTCATGATTAGTGGCACTGGCATTGGTCTCTGTATGATGGCACTGGCTATTAGCACATCATACCCGAAGGACAATCACGCCGCTTCAGTGGCTTCAGTCTTCTTTCTCTTCTTGTTCAACTTTTTCGTCCCGTTGGGCTTTCTCGGCGTCAACTATTTATACTGCTCCGAAGTATCGCCAATTAGGTTTCGCACCCCTATGGTCTCAATTTCGACGGCTAATCACTGGATGTGGTACGTGCCACTTCTGGCAACTCCTGTTAATTCTCGTTCATACATGCTTACACTTACTAGGGCATATGTTATTACAATGGTGACACCAGTGGCCCTCGATACTATTGGGTACAAATACTACATTATGTTTTGTCTCGTGTGCGCTACGATTCCTCCAACGGTATATTTCATCTTTCCAGAAACAATGGGACACAATTTGGAGGATATTGAACGCATATTCCAAGAGGCCGATAGTCCCCGCCAAACCGTTGCTCTTGCCCGACAATTGAAGCACACTACCCACGGCTTAGAGATCCTATCCAAAAGCAAAGGAGCTATGGCGGAAACCGTGGAGTATATAGAAGACCCTGAGAAGTAGAAGAGAATGAACCAGAATTTGAAAATGACAAAAAACATAGTATGCGATAGCAGTACGTGCAATTTCGATCATTGGTCTTAAACTGAGATTCCAACGGTCCCATTTTCGATCAAAGCTTCTATGGAATTCAATTATCGAAATGAATTTTGGTCATTATGTTTTGTTTGACTTTATGTATCATGTTTCCCAGTTCGATAGTAAGCCGCTAGTGTCAATATCAGCGCTGTATAGGACTACGCTTGAAGATCAAGAGCAAAGTAGATCAACATAAATAAGCAATAAATACACATTCGCATGCGGAGTATATTTCTATGATACGAGTCTTTACATGTACATTTATCTTTTCATCGCCGTACTGAAAAGTTAACCTATGATCATAATAATTTACTAGTCATAGCAAATTAACAAACACTCACAAATGTAAAGGAACAATTAATTAAACTAATATCAATAGTTCAATTAAACTATATATTTTTGCTTTATGTATTTTCCCATTTCTAAATGTAGCGGCATATTATTTAGAAAAGGTTTTCGTAAACTGCAAATAACTATTACACAACCAATTATTGTACTAAACTCATGAGGAGGGGATCTGATACCAGGGTAGGCTTAGTGCCAAAGCGCGGTAGACGCGGAAGGCACGTTGAAATGCGGAAAATGCGGAAATCGCGGTGATGCGGTAACTCGACCGCCATTAGCCTATTTTACAGGAATCGCACTAGAACTTCACCAAGGCCTTCTCTTCTTGCTCCGATCCTGATCCGAGGTGTGTTAAGCGGGTTGAGAACCCGGAAAAAAAGAGTGGGGGCCATTCGCCGGGCATGTTGGCGTGTTTATATAAGTCGTATAAGCGCATCACTGTAGTCGATTTCAGGCTGAGAGATTTGGATTTGTCCATTGCACGAAAAGCAGTTTCAGAAATTACATTACAAACATCCGTCCAGCACAATAGCAAGCAGAGAAGCTACCATGCCGCTGTACGACGTCGAATACGTTACCCCCTTAACTCCTCGACAGCAGGAGCTCCTCGCCAATGCCTTTACTACCGTACATTCGAATCGGTTCAACACTCCGCGGTATTTCATCAACGTTCGCTATACGGATGTCAGTGACCAAGTCGTCTTTCGGGGAGGCATCCGCAGAAAGTATAACCGCCTCATCCTCCGCACCCGAGCGGGCAGCAACCGCTCTAGTGAGGAGTACCTAGAGCACTGCAAAGACCTTGTAGGCGAATGGGAAAAGATTGTCGGCAGATATGGCGAAATGGGTCTTCGGACAGTGTGGGTCAATGGGACTTTGACCCAAGCTCTAGAAGCTGGAATTGGAAGACCAAAGGTATATACGATCTAAAGTGATATTGAAAAAGATACTGACAACTTGCTCTGATAGACTGGAGAGGAAGATAAATGGATAGAAGAGAACATGGCTCTATTCAAAGAGCTAGCTGCATCAGGAGATGAAGACTTTATAGAGTTAATGAAAGAGCTTGAATTACGAGGGAAGCTTTAGGAAATGCAGATGGCTGGAACTCAGTTCGTCACAAAAGAGCATCTAGAGTCTAATTTATCTGGTTATTACCAAAAATATTTAGAAGGTCTTTGTTAGTTTAATTTGAAGCCTTACCCGCGTTTCTGGCCGCGGATTGAAACCCGACATATTGCAAACCCCAGCACTTTCAAGAGTAAGCACATATTCGACACTATCCAATATTGACGGCTATTGGCTTTCCCCCACCTACCATAGAGGCGGAATTAATGGTTTGGTTTAAAAACACTAAAAATAGTAAATAAATCGGTTTGGTCAAAAGGGTCAATCCATCCTGTATGCCAGTCTTCTAAACTGTTGGTGCGGCTTTGGTGATAGGTCTTGCTGTGAGCTGCATTTGCCGCAGTAAAGCTAACGGCAGGTAACTCCATCTCGAGATTGGAATTAGTAAGGTGATGTTCAAGAATAGCGGCATAATATGCAGCCAGGTGCGCATCGCCGACTACTGAGATCTTGAGCGCTTGAACGCTCTGTTCGAGGATTGAGATAGGTCGATTGGGGCATTCACTTCACGCGATATAATTTGTCGAAGGCCCAATATTTTTGCTTTAAGTAAGAAGACACAAGCGTGATAAAATGATGGAATGTACGAGCCCGGTGAAACTTCAAAATGTTGTTCTGCGTTAGTTGGATTCCTCGTCTAAGGATTTGATATGCGTCGTGAATAACATCTTCAACGAACGGGTATTCAAGTTGCTCTTCTATGACCATTGTTTGCATTCGTGTATTTGTAGGAGAGTCCGATAAGCTGCCGCACTCCCGAGACGAAATCTGCATTGCCACAGCATGTATAGCCGTTGAAATGGTATACATTCTCACGTAATGGTATTCAACAAAAGAGCAAGTCCCGCAGTGAGCTTTCTGCTGTCTCAGCACCAGGCTCATCGGAAATCTGGCCGAGGTACTTGTGTCGCCATTGACTCAAAATAGGTTTGAATGGTTCTATCAGCTCGATATGGTTTCCCGCCAACAGCAATTCTCGCATATTTGATGCAGACGACATCATTGAACCATGTATGGTTTTGATAACCCTGAGTAGTTCGATCCAGGCTTCTATCGTTTGAGTGGAGGGTCCCGTTGCTCGGCCGAGGACGGACTGCCTGAATGCTAGCGGCATTATCGAATGGAATCCAAGTCTCGCTGCGAACAGAGTTATATAGATGAATAACAAGTCGCAAACCTTTGTGCGTCGCGCTTCTCCCACTGCATCCGTTTCAACCCCCACCCTCTCTTCTTGCTGGCTCCTGAAAACACCCAATTCGTGAGCCAGCATATGATCCGAACCCAAGATCATCCAAGACATGCGATCAAATTGCCTACAAGGCTCGATAAAGCCTTCAAGCCAATTGGGTGATTGTGTATGCAGTGAATTATCTGTTATTGAAGGTTCACCATCCCACTCATCATGCGAGTCCATAAACTGCATTGCTTGCGGATACCATTCTGTCAAGAGTAGCAACGCTTCGATCGTGCCAATAGATCGGAGTCGACGGTTAGAGGCTCTTCCTTGTCCCAGTGAGATCTGCTGCAAGAGTTGTTGAGTATGATGCCAAAGTCTGTCATGGATATAGTGTCCTTTAGAGATAGAAGCCGTTCCCGAGAGAGTGTGATATCTAGATGAGATCAAGATTGTCAAACAGAGAAAAGGCTCTTGTAAAACAAGTTGACTGTGGTTTGCGTGATCGGCAAAGTAATTTGTTAAAATAGGAGATTTTGGAGATAGATTTTCGAAGAATCGGTTCTAAACTCAGTATCTGGATATTGATAATGAAATGGAAAGGGAAACTTACGCGTCGACGCAATATACTGCCTGTTCTGCAGAGAGCAAGCCCATCCTAAAAAATTTGTACGAGGTCCATGGGGATGGGGAATCTATATTAGCGTTGAAGATCCTCCCAAGGCTTGCAGATGAAAGATATTTGGGACTTTCAAGAGATATATGTGCCCCTTCTGCGGCGGCCTCGAACAGTAAGTTCAGGGGATCGTTCCCCTTGCAGATGAGAGTGTTTATGACGATATTAGTCAAGCGATGGTCTGCTTGCCGCAAACCGGCCGTGGTTGGCAAAGTCTGGCTTTGGTGGCTAGTCGAATCAAGCGGCGGATGCACCAGACCATCCTCGATATTAGAACATCTCATGACTTTGACAGTTGAGGCTTCTTGCATGAGACCGGATGAGGGTGATATCAGTTGGCTATATCGTGACATTTGTGAGACTGGAGAACGGGTACTGTTCGTGTGGTGACCTTGTTCCATGGGTTCTCTCGATTGTGTTTGCTCGACATTATCTTATAGTTATTGGCTTGTAATAATAAGTAAGGTCGTGAAAAATAATTTATACAAACTGTGGCTTCGCTGCGCCTCCACTGCCTGCTTCACAGCCTTATTGCAATCTATATAGCACAGCTTGCCAAGCCAGTAGTAAAAACTTTAAAACTCGAATCTCCTCCTATCGCAATAATTTTGACGGCATTGTGAGGTGCATGATGACGTTATCTGTATTATAGCTATTGTCAGTAGCTTATTATATGACTACAATATTCATAAAACGCCCCCCAAACCCAATCATTCTATTATCATGATAACTATTTCTTATGGATTTTATACGACGTGAAGACTTTGAGATGAACATTAAACAAATCTCTAGATAATCTTCACCTTTATCAACAACCGCTTTTCAGTATACCTGTGGAAGAGATATAATCTCCATACATATGAAACCAGTCGGAACAATCAGATCTCTTCATATATAAAAAGTCTAGCTTAACTTAAATAATCCCCCAACACTAACAATTCTCATTGCAACCCGACCATAAGATGCCAAGCGTACTTCAAGCGACAAGAAGTAGCCTGCAAAGCTCGTCGAAACCCATTGTTTACGACATGGGATCCAAGAACGAATGCATACACGATAAATTCAGTTCTTTAGGGCAGCCCAGAATATCTGCTCTTAAACCTAATCCAGGAGAAGAACATCTTTTCAATATTGAAAACAATCCGTTTGCTTTCTCCCCAGGTCAATTAGGGAAGCTTATAAATCCAAAAAGCACTGCCGCTTTCCTCGCTCTAGGAGGACTTCCTGGGCTAGAGAAAGGCCTACGGAGCAATTGCTTTGCTGGCCTGGGTATTGATGAGCAGTATATTCCCCAACCAATCACGTTCAAGCAGGCGACAACGGTTCTCCCATCGCCTGGCCTACTCAGAGATAACGAACAAGACGGGAATCTTCCTTCCGTTCGTTCCAACGGGAGGCTAAGAAGCAATTTCGCTGATAGGAAACGAGTGTTCGGCGAAAACCGGTTACCAGAACGAAAATCGAAATCACTTCTCCAGCTAGCTTGGATTGCTTTGCATGACCGTGTACTCATACTACTCAGCGTTGCAGCTATTGTCTCGCTTGCCCTTGGTTTATATCAGACATTTGGACAAACGGAACATGAAGGTGCTAACGTTGAGTGGGTTGAAGGCGTGGCCATCATTGTTGCAATCGCTATCGTTGTCATTGTCGGCGCGCTGAATGACTGGCAGAAAGAACGCCAATTCCGGAAACTTAGCTTGAAAAAAGCGGATCGCTTTGTCAAAGTAATCCGCTCAGGCAGTCCTATGACCGTGTCCGTTTATGACGTGGTTGTGGGTGATCTCATGCTTCTCGAACCAGGCGATATTATTCCGGTTGATGGTGTCTTCGTTAAAGGCCATAGTCTAAGTTGTGATGAGTCTTCAGTCACGGGCGAGTCTGACTTGGTCAGAAAAGTCCCAGCGGACGATGTTCTGCAGGCGCTTGTTAATGAAGAGACGTCAGAGTTAAAAAGATTGGATCCGTTCATCATCTCTGGGGCCAGAGTCTTAGACGGGGTTGGGTCTTTTCTCGTTACTTCAGTTGGGCAGAACTCAAATCACGGCCGGACCATGATGTCACTGTGGGAAAATCCTGGGCCTACTCCCTTGCAATCTAAGCTCAATGTTTTGGCTGGTAAGCACCGCTTTATTAGATCCGATTGATTACAGCTTCAAATATTCGGGCATTATGAGGCTAATGAATATATCCATCTCTAGGTTACATCGCAAAACTTGGAGGCGGGGCGGGGTGCTTGCTGTTCACAGTGCTGTTTATCGAGTTTCTTGTTAGGCTACCCGGAAATAATAAGTCTCCGGAAGAGAAAGGACAAGACTTTCTACATATTCTTATTATGTCTATCACTATTATTGTTGTTGCCGTCCCTGAAGGCCTGCCACTGGCGGTAACGTTGTCATTGGCATTCGCTACTAAGCGTATGACAAGAGAAAACAATTTTGTTCGCCACCTTCAATCTTGCGAAACAATGGGGAATGCCACAGTCATCTGCTCGGATAAAACAGGTACCCTGACAGAAAATGCCATGACCGTGGTCACCGGGGCACTGGGCGGCGAACTATTGTTATTTGGTGACAAGGATCTACAACTTGAACTTGATAGCAGTGCGCCGAGGTTACAGGATCCTCAAACGAAGGCTAAAAGGCCAACCAGCACCTCATCGGTACATTTTGAGATGCAGGAATATGGCCGAATTTCTGCGGACCAATTGACTTCAAAGCTTTGCACAGAGTTTCAAAATCTACTGAAAACAGCTCTTGCAGTAAACACGACTGCCTTTGAGAGCGAAGAGAACGGCAGAATGGTATTTGTTGGAACAAAAACGGAGACAGCCCTCCTTGATTGGGTTCGTCGATATTTTGGACTTGGACCAACCTCTTTGGAGCGTGCCAACAGCTCACTAGAGCAGCTATTCCCATTTAAATCACAGCACAAATGCATGGGAGCTGTAATAAGGCTGTCTAAATCAGATAGCTGCAAAGGCGAAGCAAAATATCGACTATTTGTGAAAGGTGCACCTGAAGTTGTGCTTGAACAATGTAGCGCCTCGCTGCTAGAAGTATCGAAATGTGTATCTCGGGTACCGATGACAAAAAACCAGAAAGATGCTATCAAACATATAATATTTGGCTTTACGACTCAATCATTGCGAACTTTGGCTCTCTCATATGTCGACTTCCAGCAATGGCCCCCGCATCGGCTCCGGACGGACAATATCGCAGCGGCTTCTGATGATATTGTACTTCCCGATGTTCTTCGAGATATGACCTGGATTGGAGTTGTGGGGATTAGAGATCCTGTAAGACAGGGAGTACCTGCTGCGGTGGAAGCTTGCCGAAGAGCATCGGTATCAGTAAAAATGGTAACCGGTGACAATATTGAGACGGCAAGAGCAGTTGGGAGAGAATGTGGCATCTTGAAGACTTTATCAGGAGAGGAAGGCTTGGTAATGGAAGGGCAAGACTTTCGCCAACTATCTGATAACGGGAAAGCAGATATTGCCAAAGATATCTGTATTATGGCCAGGGCCAGCCCTGAAGATAAACGCATCCTCGTCAAAGCTCTACAGAGCCTCGGTGAAATTGTTGCAGTGACAGGGGATGGCACGAATGATGCGCCAGCTCTGAAAGCTGCTGATGTTGGCTTTTCTATGGGTTTATCTGGTACGGAAGTCGCCAAAGAGGCATCCGATATTATATTGATGGATGATAACTTTGCGTCCATTGTTAAGGCACTTGGTTGGGGACGGGCTGTTAATGACTCCGTGAAGAAATTCTTGCAATTCCAACTTACCGTCAACATTACGGCAGTTATCATAACATTCGTTACGGCTGTCTCCGATAGTAATGAAACTGCAGTACTCAACGCAGTACAACTACTGTGGGTTAATCTCATTATGGACACATTTGCGGCTCTTGCGCTTGCGACAGATCCGCCAACAGGAAGCATATTTCAACGCAAACCAGAAATGCGAACAGCTTCTTTAATTAGCTTCATCATGTGGAAGATGATCATTGGCCAGTCCATCTACCAGCTGATTGTTTGCTTTATATTATGGTTTGCAGGGTCTAATCTCGGTTACGCAGAGTCCCAGTTACGGACTCTTATTTTCAATGTGTTTGTTTTTATGCAAATCTTCAAGCTTATTAACAGTCGTCGTATTGATAACAAGCTTAATATCTTTGAAGGTTTGCATCGCAATTGGCTGTTTATGTTAATGACGCTGATTATGGTTGGTGGGCAGCTGATTATTATTTATGTTGGTGGTAAGGCTTTTGTTATTGTACAGCTTACTAGCGAGCAATGGGCAATATCTATTGGCCTAGGTATTGGCTCTATTCCAGTAGGCATTTTTATTCGTTTAATTCCTGACGCATTCTTGCGTAATTGTGGTAAGAAGATTAAGAAAACACTTAGCTATAAGTAATTATATTTAATAGTGTAATAACCCAGTCACTAATATACTAAAATAGTTAATAGCTTAGTGTGACGATCCGGTCCCTAGATCCTAAGTTATTGTTATAGGGTAGGGGATTCCCAAGGGATAAATGCGTGTGTCTATATTAGCAGAGAGGATAGGATATTTATTATTAAGCACGTTATATAGTTACTTAATTAGTAAATAGAGTATAACCTATATCTAGTACTATTATATTATTAATAACTAACTATTTAAGCTATTTAATAAGTATATTCTATTTAACTTATATAATAAGTTATTTTATAAGGACTAATATAACCCATTAGTCTATTACCCTAAGGACCGCTTATATATATTAATCTAGTATATAGGACCGCTAGCTTATTATTAATCCTCCTTTAATTAATCCTATATTCTAAGGTTATCCTAGGGTATATACTATATTATATTCCTTAAGAGGTTAGGTTATAATATAATACTCCCTTCCTAAAGGTCTTATCCTTAAGGCCTATTATATAATATTTATTATTATACCTTATAATAATATATTTCTATTAGTAAGTAATTTTCCTCCTTATATTTTTATTTTATTATTTCCTATAGCTTTTATTAGGAAGCGCTATAAGGCCTTTTCCTTAGCTAAGTGTATTCTAAGTATAAGTATAGTAGCTAATATACTATATACTTATTACTATTATTTAAAATTAACTTATATTATATTTAATATATTTAATTATTATACTAATTATATATAGCTAAAGAAGTTATATAATAGGATTATAATAGTAGAATTTTATAAGTTTTTTCCTTAAAATATTTAAGTAATAATTAATTATTTTTAATAGAAAAAGTATTTATATAAGAGAGTATATTAAAGCATAAGGAAGAAAAAACTAATAAATATATTAAGTCTTTAAATACTTAAATATTAAAATTATAGTTTAAACTTATAAAGGAATTAAATTATTTATTATATATTTATAAAATATAAAAAAAAGTAAAGGAGTATTATAACCTAACTCTTATAGTCGCACTAACAGGCCTATAGGGTAAACAGGGCCAGATTAACTTAGAACCGGCTAACTAATTAAAAGAGAATTAAGGAAACTTCTCTTAATCTATTATTAGATTAATAAAATAAATATTAATTTATTTATAAATTAACTTATAATTTATTAATTTAGTCTAAGTAACTAAATATATAAGTTTACTTTACTATACTTATTTAAATAACTTAAATAGCTAATTATTAATATAAAATTAAAATTATAATATACTCTGCACTGCTTACTATTTAGTAATATTGTCACAACCCAACACTTATGGTCGTCACAACGGGCCTACAGGGTAGGACGGAATGGATTAACTATAATCCGTTAACCAATTAAAAGCCTACGCTTACTAAATAAGGAAAGCTAAGAAAGCTAGCTTTCCTTAACACTAAGGAAAGCTAAGAAAAATAGCTTTCCACTATAATTTAAAAACCTTAACTAAATATATAAGTTTACTTTACTATACTTATTTAAATAACTTAAATAGCTAATTATTAATATAAAATTAAAATTATAATACACTCTGCACTACTTATTATCTAGTAACTTTTATTATTACTATTTATATTACTTAAAGATTTCCTAATTACTCCGCTAATATAAACCTAGAATTAAACTCTAGGTTTATCCCTTAGGAAGCCCTTATATTACTAACTATTTAATATATAATTTATTATATATTAATAACTCTTATCTAAATAATTACTAAACCTATAGGTAATATTAAAATAAATACTAAAAACTTTTAAAACTTAGTTAAGTAAATAAAATATAAAATAAAAGATTTAAACTAAGAAAAACTTTAACTGCTAGCTAATAGTATAAAAGCTACTATATAACTTATAGCTATAGAAGAATTAATATAATAACTCTAGCGCACTCTTACTGCCTAAAATAAAAAGCTAAGTAACCTATAGTAATAATAGGGAGTACACTAAGCTACTATTACTTAATAAAATTAAACTATTAATAATCTATAGCAGTAACTGCATTACTTATTAATAGTTACACCCACTATAGCTTTAGCTATAGCACCTGCTATAGCCCCTGCTATAGCGCTAATAGTACCTACACTAGCAGATAACACTAAACTAAAACTAAGAAAAACCCTAAAACTTAAATAATTAATTAAGTTTAATAAAAACACTACTAAACTTTATAAATTTTAATATAACCTATAAACTTACTTTAAGTATTATTTTTTAAATACCTTTTTAATAAATAAGTATAAAACTTATATTTATTTTATAAGAACTTAAATAAAAGGTACTGCCGCTAACTAATTTAACTTAATCCTTAAAGATAGATAAAAACCTTTTAATTAGTAAATATAACTCACTAAGGATATATTTAAAAGCTATAAAGAATTTAAAAATTAATTAAAAAAATCCTTTAAAATTATTAATAAAGCTTAAGAAGCTAAAAAAAAGCTTAAGGACTTTAGATAAAAGGGCCTATGCTATAAATATACTTTAATATTTATTTAATTACTTACTAAAGTTAATTAAATTAAAGAATTAAAGAAGGAAATATACTACTATAGTTTAAAGCCTAAAGTTAAGGATAAAATCTATAAGATTAATTAATAGGCTATTAGTTTTACTAACCTTACTTAAGAAATAATTAAAATTAATAACTAATAGTAAAAAAGAAAATAAAAAAAAAAGGTAAAAAAGACTAGAAATTTAGTTAAATATTACCCTTAAGTTAATTAAAGAAAGAAATAAAATAACTATATTATAAAAGACAATAATACTTAACTTAAAAGAATAAATATTAATAATATTAATAAAAGGAAGTTTACTAGAACCTATAATACCTATAGTAAAAAGGGCTATAAGGAAGTAAACTACTATTTTAAGATAACTTATAAATTCTATAGTAAAAAGGGCTATAATAAAGCCTACTGCTATACTAAGAAAAATATAAAGAAATTTAAGACTACTAAGGATAAGGCTTAGATAAATACTATTATAAAAGTACCTTATAATTACCTTAGCTAAATAGCTTACTATAATAATTTATATTTTATATATAAAAGCAGTAAGGAAGGATCTGGATATTATTTAAAGAAGCTATAAATTAGGAAGTCTTATAAGACTATATAAATTAATACCCTTAATTTTTATAAAAAGAAATATAAAAACTATAGCTTTATAGAACCTTATTTTATTTATATACTTTATAAATGCTTAGCTTATGGCTTATGGAATATTAATTATATATATAAAAATAATAAATTAAAGGAATAGGAACCCTTAGATAAAAAAGTTAGTAAAAATAAAATTATTTATAATAAGAGCGGGAGAATTTATAAAAGTAGTTTTTATATAATTAATAAAAAATACTAATAGTAGATTAATACCTTTTTAAATATATATCTTTTTATAAAATATAAGAAAGCCCTAGACTTAGAATTAGTTATTTTTAAAGATATATATAATAATAATAATTCTAATAATAATAAATATTATTAATGCAGCGCCTTAGAACCCTAATATAATATAATATACTTAAAGTATATAAGAGAATATAAATACCTGCTATATATATTAAAAAAAGAAAAATATAAATATATAGGATATATATATTATAAAAGTATAAAAATTTTATATTTATATAATAAAGAAATATATAAATGGAGGAAATATTAATATAAAGTTTATAAATTAATAAACCTTAATTATAAATGCGATAAATGCTATACTTATAGATTTTATAACTTTAAATATAACTATATATATATTTTAAGGGAATAAGTAAAAGAATAAAAAAAATAAGAGGAAAAATAATAATACCTTAATAAAAACCTACCTTATAGGATAACCCTAGAAGAGGCTTAAGAGTAAATTAAACTTACTAAAATTAATATTAAAGGAGTATATAATTAAGTTCCTATCTAAGACCTCCTTAATACACTTAATAAAGACTGTAAAATATATAATTAAAAAAAATATAATAATATTTACTACTAGATATATATCTTTAATAAATTAAAAGATTAATATAAATATTAACTTAAATAAGTTAAGTATAAAAAATACATAGTAAATTACTTCCTAGACTATATAATAGTATACTATAGTATATATAGAAAGGAGAAAAGCTAATTTTATTAAATTACCTAAAAACTAATATAAAAAAGCTATAACTTTAAGAATTACTTAAATTAAAGCTAAGGAAATAAAACCCTTATTAAAAAGTATTACTATTTAATTAAAAATTAAAATAAAAAATTAAAATACTAATAATATATAAAATACTAAAGTATTAAATAAAACTAAACCTATTTAAATAGCATTTAAATTAACTTAATTAAAAGTAATAGTAAGAAACTATAAGTTAAAGGATATATTAATTAATCCTTAGTTATAATATATATAAATAGTAGTGCGGATTATAATTTTATTACTCCTTAAATAGTAAACTTACTTAAATTACTATACACTAAGAAAAAATAACCTATATATATATCTAGTGTTATTATACCTAATACTAAGATAATAATTAATTATAAAACTAATTATCTCTTAATTATAATTACTAGTTATACTAAGATTATTAAGTTTAATATTATACCTCTTAAAAACTATAATATTTTACTTAAATACCCTTAGTTAAAATAAAGTAACCCACTAATTAACTAAAAAATTAAATAAATACTCTAGGATATAAATATTACCTAGGAGCTATAACTAAGCTATAAAGAGGGCAAGGAAGGCAAAGATACACCTATAGACTTAAAAATAAAATCTTATATATAATAAAATAAAGAAAAAATAAAAAAAATAAGAATAAAACCTAGAAGAAAGATTAAATTTAATACAGAAAAATCACTAGTACTACCCTAATATAACTATAAATAAGTTAAAGGAGAATAAGTATATATTAATTAAATTATTAAATAAATAAAAAAAGAATTATAAGCTTTAAATAAAGCCTTACTAAAAGTAAAAGAAAAAGATAAACTAAGAGAATTAAAAAAAACTCTTCTAAAAGTACCTTAATAATATAAAAGGAAATATAAAAAATTATTTAATCTAATATTAGAAATAGTATAACCGCTTTATTTACAATAAGATTATTATATAAACCTTATAGATAGAAAAATAATAAAGTTCTTTTTAATTTATAATCTTAGTAAAGTAAAACTTAAAACACTTTAGGAATAAATATAAAAATAGTTAAAAAAAGGATATATTAGGCTATTTATATTACTAGCTAAATATCCTATTATATTTATACTAAAGAAAAATAAGAAACTTAAGCTAATTATTAACTATAAATAGCTAAATAAGATTATAATTAAAAATTAAACCCTATTACTGCTTATTATAGAAATTTAAGACTGCTTAATTAATATAAATTAGTTTACTGCCTTAGACCTTAAGGGAGCATATAACCTAATTTACATCCGCAAAGGGAATAAATAGAAAATAGTATTTAAAACACACTATAAACTATTTAAATACTTAGTTATACTATTTAGGCTTATTAATACACTAGTAACATTTTAATAAATAATTAACTATATACTATAAGTATATATTAATAACTTTATAATTATATACTTAAATAATATTCTTATTTTCTTAAAAACCCTTAAGGAATATAAAGAGTATATTTATAAGGTACTATAAACACTATAAAACACTAACCTCCTAGTAGAATTAGAAAAATATTATTTTTATATTTAAGAAATTAAATTCTTAGGATACTTAATTTTACTAGGATAAGTTTAAATAAATTTTAATAAGCTTAAAGCAATCTAAGACTAGGAATTTCTAAAAATAAGAAAAGGAATATAAAGCTTCTTAGGCCTAGTAAATTACTATTAAAGATTTATTAAGAATTATAATAAAATTACTAAGTTACTTACTAATGCTATATAACTTAAAGAAAATAAAAAAAGTAAGAAAAAATTAAAAAATAGGAAACTTATATATAAATTAAAAATAAAGGAAGTATTTAAATAATTTAAAAATACACTCCTTAATAAACCTATACTTATTATATATAACCCTAATAAACTATTAAAAATTAAAATAGACTTATTAAACTTTACTATTAAGGGAGTACTTATATAAAAAAATAAAAAAGGGAAAAACCACCTAATAGCATTCTTCTTATAAAAACTATATAAACTAAAGCTAAAATACCTTATATATAATAAAAAATTTATAGTAATTTTTAAAGTATTTAAAAAATAAAAATACTATTATTTAAAAAGTAAGTATAAAGTTAAGGTTTATATTAACTACTATAATATTATATACTTTACTAAGACTTAAAAACTCTTTATATAGTAAATATAATATTTTAAAATACTCTTAAACTTTAATTATAAACTTATTTATTATAATAGTACTGCTAATAGATAAGTAAATACACTAAGTAAAAAAGAAAAATACTTTAAAGAAATCCTAGAATTTAAAGCTTAGATTTTAAGGAAGAATTACTAAGGGAATTATAAATAAATATAAATTAATACTTTATTTATTATAAAAGAATATAACCTTATTCTTAATAAAATAAGGGAATATATAGTAAATATAAAACTAAAAGAACTCCTAGAAGAAGCAATTATTAAAAAAGGCTTACTAAAATAAAAAGGAAAAATCTAAGTACCACTGGAATTATAACTAAAAGTAATCTAAGACTTATATTACAGTATAATTATAGTAGCACACTATAGTATCTACACTACTTAAAACTACACTATCTATTACTATAAATTTCTAAGAATAAAAAATAAAATTTTAAAAGTTATTAAGAAATATAATATATATAAAAAAATAAAAGATAAAAGGCATTAGCTATATAAAATACTATAACTATATCTAGTCCCAGAAAAAAACTAAAATACTATTATATTTAACTATATTACTAACTTACTTAAGTTAAAAGATTTACTAACTGGAAAATAATTTAATAGCATTTTTATAATTATAAATAAACTTTTAAAGTAAGTATATTTCTTATTATATAAAAAATCGCATATAGTAGAAAACCTAGTGTATCTCTATATAAGATATATATTTATTAAATATAAAATATTAAAAGAAATTATATTAAATAAAGGGAGTACTTTTATATTTAAATTTTAATAAAAATTAATAGCTAAACTTAAAACCTATTATAAATTAAGCACTGCGTTTTATTTATAAATAGATAGATAAATAAAATAAATAAATTAAGTTATTAAAGTATACTTATAATACTATATTAACCTTTAGTAAGATAACTGGGTTAAAATACTATTAATTACTTAAATATAGTATAATAGCTTTATAATAAAAACTATAGGAGTTATACTATTCTATATTAACTATAGGTTTACACTAAAAGCCTATAGACTACCTTATAATAGTTTAAATACAGATAATACACGTATCTTTATAAAAGATATAATTTAATTATAAAAAGAACTTAAAGTTTAACTTAAATTCTTTAAGTAGTGCATAAAGGAATACACTAATTAAATAAGGATTAAGGGACTAACCCTTTAAGAGGGAGATATAGTTTACTTATTATAATATTTATATAATAAAAAATTACTAAATATTAAAATAAATAGGCTAAGTAATAAATTAAATTTTAAAAAACTTAAATTATTTAAAATTTTAAAGAAAATTAGTAAAGTTAATTATAAATTAAACTTACTTAAAAATATAAAATTAAAAATAGCTATTTTTTATATATTATTACTTAAAAAAGCACTAGTGGATAAGGAAATAAATAAATTAATTATAAATAAAATTATTATTTAAGATATTAAAGAAAAATATAAAATTAAAAAGTTACTTTATATATAAATAAATAAAGAAATAGGAGAATAAGAATACTTTATTAAATAAAAAGGATATAATTTTAATAAAAACTCTTAGGTTTTAGAAAAAGAACTTAAGAGGAGCGCTTAAATGATCCTACGGGAATTTTATTAGTCTTTAAGGGTAAAAATAATAATAGGTTTAGTTTAAAGGTAAATTAATTAATAGCGTTAATAGACTAGGATAGGCTAATAGTAGAATTAGGCGCTAATAGGGTAACTTAATAAGCGGCCTCCGCTTTACGTTCCTTGCGCTTAACCTATTCTAATTCCTTTAAATTATTTAGCCCCTGTGTAATTATATATTCTATCCTCCTTAACTACTCTTATTTTTAAGTATAAAGACATTTAACTTTTACATTAAGCTTTAACTAAGCCTCTTTAGTTTCCTTAAGCTCCTTATTTAGTTTTAAATAATAAAATATAACTTTTTATATTTATTAAGGGGTAAGATTAAAAGCCTTATAATAAGATTTTTAATTTTTTATATAAAATAAATAATAATGGGAATCCTTTTTTAAAGTAATGCATTTATAACCTTAAGACTTGCAGTAGATATATAACTTTATAATAAAAATGGAATTCTTTAGTATAGTATTAGTAAGACTTTTACACTTCTCTTTCTTTTATATAGAAGTATTATTATTATCTTACTTATATTTAATTATAATAAAAATAAAGAAAGAAAATTAAGGAAGGAATAACTTACCTAGGAAGGAAAATAAATAGGGATACTTATATAATAATATAACTAGGTTTTAAGGATAAGATTAATAAGGAGGGAGTATTATATTATAACCTAATACTTATAGTTATTATAATAGGCCTATAGGGTAGGATAGAATGAATTAACTATAATCTATTAATTAATTAAAAGCCTATGCTTATTAAATAAGGAAAGCTAGGAAAGTTAGCTTTCCTTAATACTAAGGAAAGCTAAGAAAAATAGCTTTCCACTATAATTTAAAAACCTTAATTAAATATATAAGTTTACTTTACTATGCTTATTTAAATAACTTAAATAGTTAATTATTAATATAGAATTAAGATTATAATATACTTTATATTACTTACTATTTAGTAACTTTTATTATTACTGTTTATATTGCCTGAAGATCTCTTAATTGCTTTGCTAATATAAACCTAGAATTAAACTTTAGGTTTATCCCTTAGGAAGCCCTTGTATTACTAACTATCTAGTGTATAGTTTGTTATAAATATTTATTATTACTATTTATATTACTTAAAAATCTTTTAATTACTTTACTAATATAAACCTAGAACTAAACTCTAGGTTTATCCCTTAGGAAGCCCTTATATTATTAATTATTTAATATATAGTTTATTATATATTAGTAACTTTTATTTAAATAGTTACTAGACCTATAGGTAATATTATAATAATAGCTAATATTTAACTACTAGCGGACTTAATAAATTAGGATCCCCTTACTAACTTATAATAAGCACTACCACTAATGCTTACTTTAGAACAGTAGGTAATTAATACTCTTTTTATATATATTAAGGCCCTAGAGAAATTAATAAATAAATAAAAAACTACTATTAAAGAATAAAAAGAATAATTAAATACTTATTATATTAAGGAAAAGGGAGAAATTATTTAACTTAAATAGCTAGATAATTATAATAGAAATCCTAGCAATAGGGAGAAGTACTTTAATAAAGTAAAAACTTACTTTAAATACTTTACTATTACCTTAGTAAATAATAAAAATAAAGTTTATTTTATAGCTAATTACCTTATAAGAGTAATTAAAGAATAGTTTAAACCCTATATAAAGGACTAAAATATAAACCTTAATTAAAAAAACTTAAAGAAAGAAATTAAATATATCTTTAAAGAATATTAAAATTATAAAGATAAACTTATTAAGGCTTTTAAAATTATAAATAAATAATAAGAAGCTAAGAAATAACTTTAAGCTTTAATTTAAAAGGGACCTTTATTTAAATATACTGTAACCTTTAATTAACTTCTTTAAAAAGTTAACTAAACTAAGGAATTTAAAAAAGAATGCTATTATATAAGTATTAAATTAAAAGTTAACGATAAGCTTTTTAAACTTAATAGAAATAAAATAAGCTTTATTAAATTTATTAAAGAAGCTATTAAAATTAATAATTACTAATATAAGTAAAAGTAAGAATATAAAGTAAAAAAATTTAAAAACTTACTTAAGTTTTAATTATAAGCTAATTAAGGTAAAAAGTAATAAAAATATATTATAAAAGATAATAATACTTAACTAAGAAAAATAAATATTAATAATATTAATAAAAGGAAGTTTAATAGAACCTATAATGCCTATAGAAAGAAAGGCTATAAAGAAGCAGACTACTGCTTTAAAATAACTTATAGATTCTATAGTAAGAAAGGCTATAATAAAGCCTATTATTATACTAAGAAAAATATAAGAAAATCTAAAACTATTAAAGATAAGGCTTAAATAAATATAATTATAAAAGTACCCTATAATTACCTTAGCTAAATAGCTTACTATAATAATTTATATTTTATATATAAAAGCAATAAAAAAGGATTTAAATATTATTTAAAGAAATTATAAGCTAGGAAATTTTATAAGACTATAAGAATTAATACCCTTAATTTTTATAATTAAGTCCTAAGTAAAAAAGAAAACTTTAATTATAATAAAGGCTATAAGCACTATAGATTTTATAAGCCCTAATATAAGTATACTATATTATAATTCTTATTAAATAATTATAAAATTAATATAAATAATAAATATAGCTAATGTAATATTATTATATAATAGCACGCCCTAGGATATTAAAGGTATATATATAAGGATAAATGCCTTTAATACTAAGTAAAAACCTTTAATAATAATTAAATAAAATATTAATTTTATTAATTAAAAAAATAGTAATTACCTTATAATAAAAAAAACTTTAAATACTAAAAATATAACCTAAAGGGATTATTCTATAAGGAGAATAATCTCTTATATTATTATTAATGCTTAAAATATTAACTATTAAGTATAAAATACTTTAAAAATAAAGAAAATAACTAAGGTAATAATAAACTCTTATATTACCTATATAATTTAATAAGCCTTAATTATAAAAGAATTATACTTCTTTATAATTTAAAATATAATAAATATAAGCTATATAAGAAAGGAAAATATATTATAAACCCTTATATTTATAAGTATAAACTTTATAAAATAATAAATTATAACTATAATTGCAAGGGATACTTAACTTATAGCTTATAAGACTTAAACTATAGCTATAATAAAATCCTAGACTAATTAATTAAGAAATATAAATAATAAAAGGAATAAAAATAATACCTTAAAGACACCACCTTATCCCTCCTCTCCACCACTAAAAAAAATCCGCATAAAAGCTTCCACCCTAACAAACCAACCTTTTCTGTCTCACACATCTCCACCAGCAAAACATCCAAAGCATCCTCAGCTCTTCCA